>NC_064849.1:10788567-10841067 GCF_024139225.1 Suncus etruscus | reverse complement strand
CGTCCTAGGCTAGCGCAGGCAAGGCAGGCACCTTACCTCCAGCGCCACCAGCCCGGGATTAAGCCCCAATGTCCCCTGAATCTTACTAGGTATTCCCTGTGTCCTTACCTGCCTAGACAGTCTCGTCCTCCTTGGCACATAGCTGAGGGGGTCAGCAGTGGCAAGATGGGGTGCTAGGAAAGTTCAGCCTGGCCAGGAGGGACAGATAGGATGGAATATGGAAAGGTCGAGCTTGTTTGTGACTTGAGCTGGGGATTCCCGACACCTTGGATTCTCCTGGAGCAAATCAATGAACTTCAGATAGTAGGAATAAAAAGCAAATATAATTGCTTAGGGTGTGGCGATGTGGCGTTCCAAGTGGGAGGGAGAGTTGGGACTCACAAATGCTCTGTCAGTAGACTCTCCTGCCTTCTGGGAAGTGTCACCCTTAAAGGGAAGCACATGCAACAGGGCCCCAGCTTACCCTCTGCTGGCAGGAGGCCCTGCCTGGGTTCCCTGAGGCCCCACCCGGGGCCACCCAACTCCACACCAGAGGAACAAACAGATCCTCATTATGGGGAAGATTCCCTGGTTTCCATTCTCCGGCAGTGCTGGGGGGACACAGAGGGTGCACTTGAGTCTGCAGGACCTCAGCTGACCCGTGTCTTGGGGTGCCTGTCCTTTGTGCTGTCAGAGGTCATAGAGAGAACACAGGGGTCAGGCACTAGCCTTGCATGCAGCCTCCCCTATACTTATCCCCAGTGGTGTCCTGACACGGAGGGGGTCCTGACATGTTCCCTTTTTGGTGACCCCAGTGGGCTGGGCAGGTAACCATTGCACCCCGACGATTTTTCACACACATAAACCGCACACACATATAAGCACCCCGAGATCTTTGCCCCCTCCTCCCATAGCTGGTGCAGCTTTTGACCCGGGCGGACGGGGACACCTCTTATCTGGAGCCTGGCAGGCCTCCAGGGAGCAACGGTGCCAGTCAGGAGAGTGGGGCTGGCAGGGCTTCCTGGAACTGAAAGTAGAAGTGGACTAAGGTGTGTTGGGGCCCAGGGACCAACAGGGACAGTCCAGGAACCAAAAGCCTGTTTCTCTCTCCTGAACTTTTTTTTTTTTTTTTTTGGTTTTTGAGCCACACCCGGCGGTGTTAGTTCAGGGAGTTACTCCTGCTGTCTGCTCAGAAAATAGCTCCTGGCAGGCACAGGGGACCATAATGGGACACCGGGATTCGAACCAACCACCTTGGGTCCTGGATCGGCCTGCTTGCAAGGCAAAGGCTGAGCTATCTCTCCGGGCCTCTCCAGAACTCTTGAGTCATGCCTAGGCAAATCTGTTATCTTTCTCCTCCTCTCTTTGTTTTGTTTGGTTTTTTTTGGGTCATACCCAGTGGCAAGCCGGGTTTACTCCTGGCTCTGCACTCAGAAAGGTCCCTCCTGGCAGGCTCAGGGGACCATATGGGATGCTGGGATTTGAACCTGTGTCCTTTCTGTATTGGCCACACTGCAAGGGCAAGATGCCTTACTGTTGTTGCTATTGCTCCGGCCCCAATCCTCTCGCATCTTGAATCCACTACTTTGATTAGGGGCTCTATCCCCCGACCAGATCCCTTCTGAAGTGTCCCCTAAAGGACCAACTCGGGTGCCCAGCAGAGCATTCAGAGTGAGGCCAGGTACAGGGACAATGTGGCTCAGGAAGTGAGAAGTGGGCAGAACTCTGTTGTCTGACCACCTTCTGGACATGGGTATCCATCATGATCCCAACAGACTTCCTGGCCGTGAAGTGTGAGGGCCATGAAAGAACACTGTTTTCTCCTGTTTTGCGGGTTTATTAGGGCCATGCTGGGGCTCTAGTCCACGCTTACTCTTAACTCTGTAACCTGTGCTGGGGGATGGTGTGAACACGGGTTTTCTCTCCCTAGATTCAGCTTTTAAAAGTTCAGTAGCTTGGGGCTGGAGAGATAGCATGGGGGTAAGATATTTGCCTTGCATGCAGAAGGATGGTGGTTCAAATCTGGCATCCCATATGGTCCCCTGAGCCAGGAGTAACCCCTGAGCACTGCTGGGTGTGGCCCAAAAAAACAAACAAAGTTCAGTAGCTTGGACTGGAGATAGCACATCAGTAGGGCGTTTGCCTTGCATGCAGCCCATCCAGGATAGATGGTGGTTCCAATCCCAGCATCCCATATGGTCCCCTGTGCTTGCCAGGAGTGATTTCTGAGTGCAGAGCCAGGAGTAACCCCCTGAGCGCAGCTGGATGTGACCCAGAAAACAAACAAAAGGTTCAGTAGCTTGAGGCCAGAAGTGGGGAGAACGCTTACCTTGCACATAGCCAACCCAGGTCCCATCTCTGGCATCCCATAGGGTTCCCTGAGCCTACCAGGAGTCAGCCCTGAGCATCACCAGGGGTAGCACTGAAATAAACTAACAAAATGAAACACAATATAACAAAACTTTTTGTATAAGCGCAGTAGCAGGTCCTGCCAATCCCTAGTCCCCTTTCTTACTCAAAACTCAAACTATTCACTAATATTAAAATAATACACCCACACACACACACCCCACACACCCCTATACACAATCACCCTCTTGCACCTGAGATTTACGAGTCTGGAAGATGTCACCGGGTCCGGCTTCCACTGAACGCTGGCAGCCTGTCCACTGTTTGCTTCTCTGTCCATCCATCTGGGAAGCTCTGGGCTGTTCCCCTCATTTTTTGAGGGAGCATCTGGCAATGCTCAGGGTCAGCTACTGGGGGTGATCCACCCTTTGCCTTGGCTCCGCTGCCTCCTCTGGACCCCACAGGCACCTACATTGTGGGCAGCTGTGAGCAGTAGGCACAGACTTGGCATATGCGGGGGTGCCGCATATTGGGAGCCTTGCCCCTCTTCTCCTCTGTACCCCACCAGGTCCTGGGGAGACAGTAAAGATGAATGGTGGCCAGGAGGGGGTCCCCGAAGATGGGAGTCGTGTTGGCCTTTCTGGCTTCTGAGCCCACCTACCCTCAAAATTTAGTGTTTTTGTTGTTTTGTTTTGTTTTGTTTTTGCTGTGCCCAGCTGTGTTCAGGAGTTATTCCTTCCTGGCTCTGTGCTCAGGAATCACTCCTGGCAGGCTCAGGGAACCCTGTGGAATGCTAGGGATTGACCCTGTAATGGTAGTGTACAAGCAGAGCCCTATCTACTGTGCTATCTCTCTGGCCCCTCCAGGGGTCTGTTTATAAAGGGGCTATTGGAGCTCTGACTTATAACTGGCTAAGAACTGAAGGTCACTGGACAAAAATGGGATTGGTTTTAGTTTCAGTTTATTCTAAAAGCTTCATTCTTTGTCCACACAGCTGTTTCTCATGAGTTACTCTAGTTCCAAACTGTGTCCTAAAACTCCAAACTCTCGGTCTTCTCAGACCATCCTGGACGCACCCCTGTGCACCTTCCCAGCATATGCAAGGCTGCTCTTTACCCTTTTTACTCTCTACCCAGGGGTTTAGTCCTGAGGTTGTTGTTGCTGGTAGTGGGGTGTCACTGAATGCCGTGTCCCCAGGCCCCACCTTGCAGGCCAGGACTGGGCTGGACCCCAGAACCCAAAGGAGTTTCCTTCGTTTTGGGCTCAGGGCTTCCTCATGGCTCTGCACTCAAGGATCACCCATCAGTACTCAGGGGACACTATGGGGTGCCAGGGACAGAACCTTGGCACCTCTCTGGAATATCCTGTCGCCCCATCATGACATCCTGTCCCTTCCGGCCTGGATCTCCCTACAGTCTCCAATGATTTTCCCGTGGAACATTTTCTCTCCCCTGGTGGTTCTGGGAATGCTCAAGATAGGGATGTCTGGCAGGGCGAATCTCTGAGACAGGAGTTCTCGGAGAGAGGAGACCCCATAGATTGAGATCAGAGAAAGGACAGCTGGACAGGCCACTCTCTGGGCTGCAGCTGTGGGCAAGATGATAATTCTGATGACCCCCCCCCCACTATGGCAAACAAAGGGTAAGTAGGGAAGAAAAGAAATCAGGTGCGGGGCCGGAAAGATAGCACGGAGATAGGCGTTGGTAGTTTGAATCCGGGCATCCCATACCCCTTCCCCCAGACCTGCCAGGAGCGATTTCTTTTTTTTTTGTTTGTTTTTGTTTTGGGCTACACCCAGCGGTGCTGGGGGGTTACTCCTGGCTGTCTGCTCAGAAATAGCTCCTGAAGGGGCCCGGAGAGATAGCACAGCGGCGTTTGCCTTGCAAGCAGCCGATCCAGGACCAAAGGTGGTTGGTTCGAATCCCGGTGTCCCATATGGTCCCCCCGTGCCTGCCCAGGAGCTATTTCTGAGCAGACAGCCAGGAGTAACCCCTGAGCACCGCTGGTGTGGCCCAAAAACCAAAAAAAAAAAAAAAAAAAAAAAAAAAAAGAAATAGCTCCTGACAGGCACAGGGGACCATATGGGACACCGGGATTCGAACCAACCACCTTTGGTCCTGGATAGGCTGCTTGCAAGGCAAACGCCGCTGTGCTATCTCTCTGGGCCCAGGAACGATTTCTGAGCCTGGAGTCAGGAGTAACCCCTAAGCACTGCCGGGTGTAAACCAAAAACCAAAATAAAAAAGAGATCAGGTGGGATATTTTTTTGGGGGTAGTGCAGGGCCCACTTGGAATATTCTTGAGGTGGAGGAGGTGGAAGGAGGAGAAATGGGGAGGGGGAAGGATCAGCCATGTCTAGGCAGGAACCAGATTTTAATTCTGGGATTTATTTATTTTTTGGGGGGTGCTCATACCCGGCAGCGCTCAGGGGTTACTCCTGGCTCTTGTACTCAGAAATCTTCCATGTCTAGCTCAGGGGACTATATGGGATGCTGGGATTCAAACCACTGTCCCTCCTGGGTTGGCTGCATGCAAGGCAAGTGCCCTACCACTGTGCTATCTCTTGGCTAATTCTGAGATTTAATAGGATCTCAGGGGCTGAAGCAACATGGATAGGGGTGCTGCAGGAGGGCCCTTGCGTTCAGTCCTCCCTAAACAATGTCATTTGCATCTGTCTCAGTTCTAGGCTAGAGGGCAGGACTCAGCTCCAGTTCCTAGGAGCTGGGGTGTGGATGACAGGGAAATGGTGGGGAAAAAGACCGGGTGGGAGTTATATGCTAACTCAGATCCCAAACTTTCCGTTTCCGCTCAAAAGGCTCCGCTGGGCAAAACTGGGGGTGGGGGGAGGGGAGGGGCACTTCCTCCCACCATAGGGCACCTGTTGGTTGGAGAGCTAGTGGAAGAGAAGATACCCAGAAACTCAAGAAAGACAGGAGCCCCTGAACCTCCAGTCATCCTCTCCACCTCAACCCTCAGGAAGTCACCAGAAGACCCCTCCAGTCAGTGTTGGGGGGCTGGGGACAACTATGCCCCTCTCCCTCTTTGCCCAGTCCTCCAGCCCTACTGGAAGCTAAGAGCTTCTGGCTGTGAGCCAGGCCCTGCCCTCTGATTGCTGCAGACGGTTGGCCCGTTGGTGGGTTGGTCGGGGAAAGTGAAAGAAACCCTCGAGGTTTGAGTTTCTCTTTCCAGCCACGCACCTTTGCCCTTTAGAGCTTTGCCAAGAATAATATTTACATCCTAGAATGGACACGCGTGGCGCCTGAGTGTGCAGGGAGGGAATCCGGGTCCCTCATTTCCCCACAATAAAATATAGAGTCCAGAGCCCCTATCTGGGTCAGTTTGCTTTGTGTAATAAAGCCCCCCCCACACACACACTCCTGGGCATTGATGCATATTCCACCGGCAGAGCCGCATGGGTGTCTAGGGGCAGCCAAGTTCAGCTCTGAACTCTCTGGGGGTATAGACTCTCAGAGCGAGGGACCCACATTCAGCATTATTGTCACTCCTCAGGGTGGGAAGCAAAGTCTGGGGCAGATGACCATGACCCACACACAATCCATGTCTTTTGTTTCAGTGCAAAATTAGTTATGTTGGGCTGGCACGATCCTATGGAGGTTAAGGTGCATGTCTTGAATGCAGCCGACCCAGATTGAATCCCTGGTATTTCAATGGGTCTCCTGCCTCAAGCCAGCCAGGAGTAATTTGAGTGCAGAGCCAAAACTAAAACAAATAAAATGCTGGTTCACTTCATTTTGTTTAACACAAGGCTTTTAAATCACTCTTTGAGGGGCTGGAGAGATAGCATGGAGGTAAGGCGTTTGCCTTTCATGAAGAAGGTCATTGGTTCGATTCCCTGCGCTCCATATGGTCCCCCAAGCTTGCCAGGAGCGATTTTTGAGCATGGAGCCAGGAGTAACCCTGAGCACTGCCGGGTATGACCCCCCCCAAAAAAAAAATCGTTCTTTGAGGGGCCAGAGCGGTGGCGCAAGCAGTCAGGCGTTTGCCTTTCATGCGGCTAATCTAGGATAGACCGCTGTTTGATCCCCCGGCATCTCATATGGTCTCATATGGTCCCCCAAACCAGAAGTAACCCCTGAGCGTCACCAGGTGTGGTCCAGAAAAAAAAAATTGGAAGGAAGATTTCCCATGGTACCTGAAGGTGGAACGTAGGATCTCGAGTATTTTTGCTTGGTTATTCTGGACGTTGGCCTTGCAAACAGTCGATGCAGGATCTAAGGTGGTTGGTTCGAATCCGGCATCCCATATGGTTTCCCATGCCTGCCAGGAGCTATTTCTGAGCATAGAGCCAGGAGTAACCCCTGAGCGCTAACCAAAAAAAAAAAAAAAAAAAAGGGGGGGGTGAGAGATAGCATGGAGATAAGGCATTTGCCTTTCATGCAGAAAGACAATGGTTCAAATCCCGGTATCCCATATGGTCCCCTGTGCCTTTTTTTTTTTTTTTTGGTTAGCGCTCAGGGGTTACTCCTGGCTCTATGCTCAGATTTTTGATTTCTTTTTTCTTTCTTTCTTTTTTTTATATTTTATTTAAACACCTTGATTACACACATGATTGTGTTTGGGTTTCAGTCATGTAAAGAACACCACCCATCACCAGTGCAACGTTCCCATCACCAATGTCCCAAACCTCCCTCCTCCCCACCCAACCCCCGCCTGTAATCTAGACAGGCTTTCCATTTCCCTCATACATTCTCATTCTTAGGACAGTTCAAAATGTAGTTATTTCTCTAACTAAGCTCATTACTCTTTGTGGTGAGCTTCCTGAGGTGAGCTGGAACTTCCAGCTCTTTTCTCTTTTGTGTCTGAAAATTATTATTGCAAGAATGTCTTTCATTTTTCTTAAAACCCATAGATGAGTGAGACCATTCTGTGTTTCTCTCTCTCTCTCTCTCTCTCTCTCTCTCTCTCTCTCTCTCTCTCTCTCTCTCTCTGACTTATTTCACTCAGCATAATAGATTCCGTGTACATCCATGTATAGGAAAATTTCATGACTTGCCAGGGGCGATTTCTGAGCGTAGAGCCAGGAGTAATTCCTGAGCACTGCCGGGTGTGATCCAAACCCCCCCCCAATTGTTTTTTAATATCTTGTGCTGGTGGTGCTCAGGAATGACTTGTGCTCAGGAACCACTCATAGCAGGTTACTGGGTTGGGAAGGCCTATATATTGTGGGATACTGGAGATGGAACCCAGCTTGGCTGTTTGCAAGGCAAGCAACTTACTGCTCTGGGCTTCCGGTGCTGGGCTGGGAGCTTGTCTTCGACCTGGCTTTTAAGACTGGCCAGACTTGCTACATCCGGAAGCCCCCACCCTTGCATGGGGAGCTCTGCAGGCAAGACGACAGTGTGGGGGACACACAGGTACCCCCTGCCCTACACTGTCCCCAGGGGAGGATAATGGCTGCCCCTCCCCCGCACGGGTCCACTTGGCAGGTTGGTCCCTGGCTCCAGGCAATTGGGAGTGGCCACTGTGACCTCACAAGTGTTTATGAGGGCGACTGGCCGCCCCGGGGCAGCAGTGGACTAGACTTGGCAGAAAGCCCAGTGGTCAGCGCCCTGCTTGTCCTCAACACAGATTCGGGACTCCCAGAGTTGGGGGAAAGAGCCCACTAGTCTGAGTTTGAGCCATTGCACTGCCTGGATCACTGAGCATCTCTGGGGTTACCCCAGCACTGCTGGACCTAAGCATCAAATGCACCAGTGAGTCGCGTAAGCACTACTCAGGGATCCCTTACCACAAAACAACCTAAAGCCCTAAAACTCACAGTTCCTCAGTATCAGATCAGGAACATCCTGAAGATTTAGGGCTCACTGCTACATTGGGAACACAGGGAAGAAAGTTCGTCCTTCAGAATTAAGACCCCAATGGGAGATATACTCTGAGGCCAAAGGGGGGAAACTGTACCTAGTGGCCCCCACAGTCTGGCGACCCTGAACACTGTCCTGTCACCCTGAGCTCCAGAGCCCCCAGGCCTGGGCCCCATTTCTCAGCTGACTCCTCTGCTCGTCTGTGAGGGGAAGATCCACTTCTTTTTTTTGTTTTTGTTTTTGTTTTTGTTTTTGATTTTGGGCCACACCTGGTGCTGCTCAGGGGTTCCTCCTGGCTATCTGCTCAGAAATAGCTCCTGGCAGGCACGGGGGACCATATGGGACACCGGGATTCTTTTTTTTTTTTTTTTTTTTTGGTTTTTGGGCCACACCCGGTGACGCTCAGGGCTTACTCCTGGCTATGCGCTCAGAAGTCGCTCCTGGCTTGGGGGACCATATGGGATGCCGGGGGATCGAACCGCGGTCCGTCTCCTAGGCTAGCGCAGGTAAGGCAGGCACCTTACCTCGAGCGCCACCGCCCGGCCCCGGGACACCGGGATTCTAACCAATCACCTTTGGTCCTGGATCGGCTGCTTGCAAGGCAAACCCACTGTGCTATTTCTCCAGGCCCAAGATCCACTTCTTAAACTGTGCACCCCCCTCCAAGTTCATTCCTGATCCCTGAGTCCTCCAGCAGCTGAGTTGAGTGCTCCCTGTAGGGCCAGCCCCTACTCCCAACTCTGTCCCAGGGACGGGGTTCCTCAGCTCCTGTGGTGATGAATGCAGCATGATGGGGAGGGAGAGCAAACAACCACACTGGGGGACACAGGGATCCTGTGGCCAGCTCAACAATAAGCACAGGTCCTTTTGGAGGATCAGCAGCTCCTCAGGAGGGGCCGCCCTCTGCTTACTGCCCTCCCTGGACCAGGCCTGGAACCTAATAGATGCTCAATTGAACCTGCAGAGGATGGGGCTGGAGAGATAGCACAGCAGTAGGGAGTTTACCTTGCATGTAGCCAATTCAGGACAAATGGTGGTCCGAATCAATCAAGTCAGGTTCGACTTCTGAGCAAAGAGCCAGGAGTAATCCCTGAGTGCCACTGGGTGCCACTGAGTATGATTCAAAAACCCCCAAAACAAAAACAAAACAAAACAAAAAACCTGCAGGGACTGTGCGGTTCTACCTGGGGTCCGCTCCCTCACTGGTGACACTGCTAAGCACCCGACCTGTCCGACTCACCTTCCCATAGGGTCCCCTGAGTTCTGAGGAATGATCCCTGAATCCCTGAGTACTGCCAGGTGTGGCACCACACCAGAACTATAAAATAAACAAAATAAAAGGATGGTTGATGTTTTTCCTTCATATGATCTACACACATACACAAACACCCGTCAGTGACTCCCGTCCCACTCCCCCTGTTATCCTTGCATAGCACTGGGCCCCAGAACCTCAAGCCCACACTGCTGGACTAAGTAAAGACCCCCTGGAAGGGGCTCCAGAACTCCTGAGCACATTCACCAGGAAAAGTCACTTACAAAATGTCCTTTGGGGGTCAGAGAAAGGGAACACAGAGGGTCAGGAGCTTGCCTGGAACACACTATACTCTGATTTGATCCCCAGACCAAGTACAGTCTCCAAGGCACAGCTGGGAATGAGCACCCAAGCACTGTGGAGGGTGGCCCTAAAGACAATTTGACTCCAGCTGACTTTGTTTTTGTTTTGGAGCCTAGCTCTGGGCTCAGAAATCATTCCTGACAGGCTCGGGGGAGGGGGGGCCATATGGGATTCTGGGAATCAAACCCAGGTCCGTCCTGGGTCATCTGCGTGTAAGGCAAACACGCTCCACTGCTGTGCTCTCTCTCCAGCCCTCCAGCTGACTTTGAGCATAGGCCTGGGTGCAGGAACCCTGAACTCCATCCCTGGCACTACATGATCCCTACCCTCATACCACCACCGCATATCACCGGGTATCTCCTCCCGCCCCCCCCCAACTGATCTGGGAATCATGCCTCAAGTCACAGAGACATCGAAAAACCCAGGCCCTGAGGACATCTGTCGCTCCTAAATACAGCCAGGGTCACCCCAGTGAAGACCTGCCCCTCGCTGCCTCAGAGTGAATCAGGCCTGTCGCTCAGGCACCAAGGTTTCTGGTCCTGGGGTTCTCTTGGGCTGTTCACCCTCATTCCTCCCTCAAGGGGCAAATCACCTGCGTCTCTGTTCCTCACATGGGGGCATACGTGACCGCTGCGGAGAGACCCACAGCGTTGTCACTCTCCATGTCGTGGCCATCATGAAGCTCTGTCCCCTTCAGCTGCCTCACCTCATTCCCACCAGAAGGTTCTGGGCAGGATTTTGTAACACGGGGTTCCCTCCTCAGGCATTTTCGGGAGTCCGAGGCCAGATGCTGCCCCTCAACTTGGCTGTTCCCCCCTCAACCCAATTAGCCTTTCCAGGGGTCTCAAACTCGAGGCCTGTGGGCCGCAAACGGCCCTCCATACAACATTTTGTGGCCCTATCCTAGAGGAATCTTTTTTTGCTTTGTTTTGTTTTATTTGTTTGGGTCACACCCCCCAATGTTCAAGGCTTACTACTGACTTTGCACTCAAGGATCACCCCGACTTTGCTTCCTGTGGCCCCCAGGTAAATTGAGTTTGAGACCCCTGCTTAGAGACTCAGTGGGACCTGGCAGATGGCAGCCCCTTACCCTGTACCCCGACATCTAACCATCAGGACACTGTGGTGCCAAATGCATGTTGGTTTGGCACAGCTGGGCAGGCATATCAGAAACACTAGGGCACGGGCCAGAGCAATAGCACAGCAGCAGAGCACTTGCCTTGCATGCTGCTGACCCGGGACAGACAGACCCGGATTCAATCCCGGCATCCCATATAGGTCCTGAGCCTAGCAGGGGTGATTTCTGAGAGCAGATCCAGGAGTAACTCCTGAGTGCCGGCGGGTGTGACCCAAAAACAAAACAAAAAAAGAAATATTGGGGCAGGAATGCACCTTTTTCTCTGGTATTTCTTGGGGGTCTTTTTGGGAAGAGGAGGCATTGAGGTCACACCTGGAGGTACTCAGGGCTTGACTCCTGGCTCTATGCTCAGAGATCACTCCTTGTGGTGCCAGGGACGAAAGTGGGGTTAGCCACATGAAGGCCAGCGCCTTCTGCTCTGTCCCTCTACATCTGGATCTTCCTCTTGCTTGGGCAAGGGCTGGGGGGGGCACTCAGGTTGATTCAGAAAGTTGTTCTGGTTTGGGAATTTTGGGGTGTTCAAGACAATACTCAGGATCTCAAGTGGCCACCTGCCCTACGTGGGGACAGCGCTGGAGCCCAGGGAGACAGCACTGGCTCAGGCAGTCAGTGACAATTCGGAGTGTCAATCCTGGGTCCTACCCCTTGAGAAGTAGCTACCTGACAGTGAGGTTTGGGGGGACCCTCTGGAGGTACTGGGGATCAAAGCAAGGCAAGAACCTTCCCCACTGCTTGGGATGCTGAGAATTTTATTTCAGAAACAAGGAGACAGAGAAAGGGAATCTGGTAAAAGCAAAGGTACATTCCAAGTATGAAGGGCACTAGAACGGTGTCTGTGTGTGTGGGGGGAGATTCTGTGAATCAAAATTGCAGGGAACATTTAAAGTAAGCCTGGGCTGGCACGTACCTCCAATTTCACCTATAGTCCTGAGTATGGGGGTGACCTGGGCCTGGGGACCACCCTCCCCCTCACAGTTGGACATGCTGTGGGTAGGCCTGGGCCCTGGTCTGTGATGTCACAATTCCCAGGGGGTATAAGAGGGGGTGTGCGGGGGCCTTGGGCTCACAGCCCCCAAAGTTCCACCTTCTCACAGGTTGGCTGGCTCAACCCCGGAGACCTCGCTCCTGCAGCTGAGCGCCACAGGCCAGGTCAGGCTCCACCATGGCCCGTTGCTGCCGTAGTCGCAGTCGTAGCCGCAGCCCACGTCGCTGCCGCAGGAGACGATACCGTCGTCGCAGGAGGAGAAGCTGCAGAAGGCGGAGAAGGAGAAGTGAGGGGCTCGAGGGTGCAGGGAGAGGGGGTGTGGGTGAGGGTGGGGGTGTAGGCCATCCCTTCTCACTCCCTGTGTCTCTCCCTTGTCTCCCTACCAGTCTGCCGCCGTCGCTACAGGCGGTACCGGAGATAAGGGCCCACACCATCCCCTTGGGCGCCCACCCATCTGACACCCACCAACCTCTGCGCCCTCCTGACACTTCTCGAAACTGTCGCTATCACCGTAAGCAAGACCTGAACAGGAGCCTGCTGACAAACAATGCCACCTGTCAATAAATGTTGCAGAAATCCAACCGTGTCTCTGCTTGGCTCTTGGGAGGAAAGAAGGAATGGGGAGGTGGTGTGTGCATGGATGGTGGGGTCCCCTACTTCTGAGATCACCCCCACTTAACGTCGTATGGAGCTTTGCGTTCGAGGTTGATAGGATGGGAATGAAATCAGAAAGAAAATGCTCCAAAGGGGCTGGAGTGATAGCACAGTGGTAGGGTGCTTGCCTTGCACACGGCCGACCCAGGGCAGACAGTGGTTCGATTCCTGGCATCGCATATGGTCCCCCGAGCCTGCCAGAGACAATCTCTAAGTGCAGAGTCAGGAGTGATCCCTGAGTGCCACTGGGTGTAGTGTAACCCCAAACCCCCCCCCCAAAAAAAAAAAAACTGCTCCAGAGTCCCTCCAGCCAAGTCAGCCTGGTCACTCGCAAATTCTGCCCTGTGGCCATGACGACCTCCCAGTTTATGAACCACCCCAAGTTCAACTCATTTAGCAGAGTTCTGACCATTTCCTAGAATCAATATCTCGACTTGACAAAAGGGGGTGATGTGGTGCCAACCAGACATGGTGGGTGCTGTAGAAGGTGGCAGAGTGGACACCTGCTAGGGTGGCATTGGCATAACTGAGCCTGGGCAGCAATGTCAAGGAGTCAGCATGGAGGAAACTTGGGTTCCAAAGGCAGGGCCCTATTTGTCTTCTGTACCCTACTTTGAGCCTCCCGTCCCTGAGAATCTTTAAACAGAAAACAGAACCCATGCAATAAATTCTCAAGAACCTGTAGAGGGGGGCCAGGAAGGTGGCGCTAGAGGTAAGGTGTCTGCCTTACAAGTGCTAGCCAAGGAACGGACTGCGGTTCGATCCCCCGGCATCCCATATGGTCCCCCCAAGCCAGGGGTGATTTCTGAGCACATAGCCAGGAGTAACCCCTGAGTGTCAAACGGGTGTGGCCCAAAAACAAAACAAAACAAAACAAAATGAAAAAAAAGAACCTGTAGAGGGAGGAGGAAAGTGACAGGGCAGAGGGCCTGGCTCTGGGGGTGTGAGTGAGGCCTGAGGTTCCCTCGAATCAACGATGCTGGTTGGGAAGCTGCTCCAGAATAAACTGCTTTCTTATTTTTTGTGTGTGGGGGGGTGTCACACCCAGTAGCGCTCAGGGGTTACTCCTGGCTCTGCACTCAGAAATCGCCCCTGGCAGGCTCAGGGGACCATATGAGATGCTGGGAATCAAACTAGGGTCTGTTCTGTGTTGGCTGCGTGCAAGGTAAACTCCCTACCGCTGTGCTATCTCTCAGGCCCTAAACTGGTTTTTTTTTTGGTTTTTTTTTTTTTTTTTTGGTTTTTGGGTCACACCCAGCAGCACTCAAGGGTTACTCTTGTCTTAACGCTTAGAAACCGCCCCTGGCAAGCTCGGGGGACCATATGGGATGCCAGGATTCGAACCATCGACGTTCTGCATGAAAGGCAAACACCTTACCTCCATGCTATCTCTCTGGCCCCAAACTGTTCATTTTTTATTTGGTCTCAGACCCTATGAGATGCTGGGTTGAACCCAGGTTGGCCGTGTGCAGGGCAAGCACCCTCCCTCTTGTGCTCTCTCCAGCCCCTACAACTGGTCATTTTAGGCCCTGCCAGTACCCTAGTTGGTCAGGGCCACAGCCAGGATGGGGACCCCAGGAAATATAGGGATGTTTCCTGCTCAAATCTGGCAGCTAGCATTCTCTGGCCCCACTCCTGTCATATAGGAGCCCCTGAAATCCCTGAGACCCTCAAGGTATGCCCCTAAAAATTTCTTCCCACTTATGTGGGGGCTGGGGACACAATGGTGCTTGAAAACTATTCCAGGCTCTGTGTTCAGGAGTCTGTGTGGTCATGAATATCACACACACACACACACACACACACACACACACACACACTCTCACACTCTCTCTCTCTCTCCACTCTGGGGCCAGAGAGCCAGGGTAGGGTGATGCTTGAGCTTTGGAGAAGAGTAGAGGTGTGGGGGGTGTCTGAGCAGCCTCAAGCCACATTATTTTATTTTAATTTTTATTTTGACCATATTGGCTTATATATCTTTCACAGTAGTATTTTAGGTATATATTAACATTGAATCAGGGAAATTCCCATCACCAAATTTGTCCTCCCTCCACCCCTGTTCCCTTCCTGCAACCCATATCCCCCACCCTCACCCCCCGGGCTGCTAGAGTAAGTGGTCCCCTCTGGTCACACTATTTTTTTCTGAGTTACACTCATTGTGTTCAGGGCTGACACACTCTTGGAAGGTTCGAAGGCCCCTATGGGATGCCAGAGATCAAACCCAGAACAGCCACAGGCAAGGCAAATGCCCTCCCCACTGTACTACCACTCTGAGCCCCCAAGCCACACTTATCAGACCTTCAGCAAGTGATTCACTCCATTTCTATGTGCCTCAGTTTCCCTGGGGAGAGGACAACATATTGTGGTTTCCGGACGTGTCCGACATGGACAGACATGTAGGCCTCCCCAGGGCACAAACACAGTCAGACCCTGAGATGGGGATGGGAGGACGGGACTGATTTTCAGTTTTCTTTATGGGCCTTTGCTCACCAGTGTGCACTGGGGCTAATCAGTGCTCTGGGGTTATCCCTGCAGATAGGGAATTGTGCGAGTGGCAGCAGGGGTCGAACCCAGGCCTCTAGTGTGCCAAGTCTAGGCTCAGTCCTTTGAGTTTTCTCTCTCTCCATTCCAATCATGCTCAGAACCTCCGTTTTCAGGGAGGTTTGGGTCACATTTGGTGGCGCTCAGGGGTTACTCCTGGCTCTGCACTTAGAAATAGTTCCTGGCAAGCACGAAGGACCATATAAGATGCTGGGATTCAAACCAACGTCCGTCCTGGATCGGCTGTGTGCAAGACAAATGCCTTACCGCTGTGCTATCTCTCTGGCCCCTCCCCTTCTTTTTATAGTGAACCAATATAGGGCTTTTTCTTTCATATTTGGATCCTACCCAGTGATGCTCAGAGTTTACTCCTGGCTCTATGCTCAGGAATCACTCTTGGCGGGGTCTCAGGGACTATATAGGATGACAAGGATCAAATCAGGTCATCCATATGCAAGGAAAATTCCCTATACTCTGTCCTACTCTAGCCCCAGATAGAATTTCTTTCATTTGATTGGTTTTGAGGCAAAATCCAGCAATGCTGGGTTGTTTGTGATTCTGTGCTCAGGAATCACTGGGTTGTTTGTGATTCTGTGCTCAGGAATCACTCACTTATTATTTATTTATTTATTTATTTATTTATTTATTTATTTATTTATTTATTTATTTATTATTTTAGGAATCACTTCTTGCAGTGCTATAGGGTATGCTGGGAATTAAAGCCAGGTTGGCTGTGTGCAAGGCAAATGCCCTGTGTGCTGTGCTATATATGAGGCCCTAACCTCAGATAATTTTTGTTTGTTTTTGGGCCACACCCAATGACGCTCAGGGGTTACTTCTGGCTATGTGCTCAGAAATCGCTCTTGGCTTGGGGAACCATATGGGATGCCAGGGATCAAACTGAGGTCCATCCTAGGATAGCTGTGTGCAAGGCAAACTCTCTACCAATGCCCTATTGCTCCACCCCCCTCCCGATCATTTTTATGAATAAAACTTACTTAGAAGAGGGAGAAAGAGAAAAGTATGTGCTCAAGAAAGAAAACAGGCTAGCGAAAGCAGGCATAAAGTTCAGATCTTATTTAAAAAAAAAAAATATATATATATATTATAGTAATAATTCTCAGTGACGATAGAGACGAGAAAGAGGAGGACCAGTCCATGGTAGGAAGTTTGCCACAAAGAGTAGGGGAGTGACATCAAATGACACTATGTCATGATGACAATGAGCATTGAGAATAATCACCCTAGACAAGAACTGGGTTCTGAAAGGAGGTAAAGTAATATGCATGATATCCCTTCATAACAATATTATATATTTATATATATTTATTTATTTGGGGGGGTCACACCGGCGAGGCTCAGGGATTACTCCTGGCTCTACACTCAGAAATCGCTCCTAGCAGGCACAGGGGACCATATGGGATGCCAGGATTCGAACCATCGTCCATCCTGGATCAGCTGCTTGCAAGGCAAGTGCCCTACTGCTGTGCTCTCTCTCCAGCCCCTTTTGATTTATTTTTGTTTTTTGGGTCACACCCACTGGCGCTTAGGGGTTACTTCTGGTTCTGTGCTCAGAAATTGCTCCTTGCTGGCTTGGTGGACCATAATGGGATGCCGGGATTCGAACCACCGTCCATCCTGTGTGGGCTGTGTGCAAGGCAAACGCCCTACCGCTGTGCTATCTCTCCGGCCCTTTGTTTGTGTTTGGGTCACACACCCGGCAGCGTTTAGGGGCTAATCCTAGCTCTATGCTCAGAAATTGCTCCTGATAGGCTCGGGAGACCATATGGGATGTCAGGATTCACCCTACCTCCATGCTATCTCTCCGGCTTTTTTTATTTTTTATTTATTTAGTTAGTTTTTGGTCATTACAATATTATGAGAGAATCTGTGTGTGAGAGAGGGTGTGTGTGTGTGTGTGTGTGTGTGTGTGTGTGTGTGTGTGCGTGAGAGAGAGAAAAAGAGAGAGTGAGAGAGAGAGAGAGAAATGGTGGTGGAACATAAGCACTGAAGAAGATTTGGGTGTCTGGAACAACTTTGTCACTGTGTGAAAACAGCTCAGATCTCAAGAAAATGTTAGAGGTTAGGCAGACCCTTTCCAGGCCAAGGGGAGCTGGCGGAGACTGGTCAGGGTCGGAACAATGGGGGGGTGGGGCCACTAGGTCACAGTGGGGGGCCCTTTATATACAAGTGCCCCAAAGGCCGCCGCAGAACACACCCACGTTGCCAGCAGGAGGGGAGGGCCTGCCTCACCTGCTCCAGGCCAGTGGCGGCCTGCTGAGCACCATGGTGCGCCACTGTGTCAGGAGCCCCAGCCCGTACCTTCTGCTGGAGCACTGCACCCAGGAAGGGGTGAAGCAAGAGCAGGACGAGGAGCAGGGCCAAGGCCAGACCCAGAATCCGGAAAACGTCGGTGTGGTACGGAGGCGGCCCAGGGGCCCTACCCGCTGCCGTCCCCCCACTCGCCAGCAGAGATGCTCCCGCAAAAGGCAGTCCAGGGTGCATTCAGGAGGTGTCCGGCGTCGCCGCCGTCGGAGACGGGTCAGCCGGCGTCGGGGACAGCCCCGTCGGGGCTCGGCTCGCTGCAGATCTGGCCGGAGAACAGCCAGAGGCTCTTGAGGAGGTGGACACCCCTCAGCCTGCGACAGCTTCAAGCCCCCCCAGTCCCAGAGAGGCTCTGGGAACCAAGTTTTTGAATCTCCAATCCCTGCTGGGGCTCGTTTTTACTCCTACCCCCACGACAGATGCCCCAGCCCTGAGATGCCCAACAATCACCGAATAAAACACGAGAAGCTTGTCAGTTGCTTGTGTGACTTTTCTTGATGCTCACATCAAGGTTGGGGAGGAAAGGGAGGTCTGGGGTGTCCCAACTTTATGCCCAAGGCAGTGGGTGGGGGGGTGGCTAGAGAAATGTCTGGTGTCAGGGTAAAAGTAGGAAACAGGTATGGCTGGTTTCAGCAAAGGCAGGGAGAGGCCTAGGGAGAGGCCTACTGAGAGGCAGAGGGTCGTGTGGGATGGCAACTGCACTCCCTCACAACCTCGTCTTCCAGGAACACCTGAGAGCCCCCCCCCCAAAACCCCCAACTCCTGTGGCCTGAGGACTTGGTGCCAGAATTGAGCCAAATCTGGTTTCCGTGGTACCCCAAAGTTGCTCAGCAAGGTCTCATGGGCCCCAATTTCCTCCCACATAGGGAAAAGTTGGTGCCCTATAGCCTGATCTGGTGCCATAGAGAATTGTGGTGAAGGCACATGCCTTGCATTCGACTGATCCTGGTTTGGTCCCTGGTACTACATGGTCCTCCCAGCACTGTCAGATCTGACCCAGGAGTCACCGAAGTGGCACCGTACTGCACCCCAGCTGATTCCCATCCTTATGCTCTGGCTCTGACTCAACAGTTAGGGGTCACTGAGAAGAGAGGAGAGCAGCCAGGCATCTTTCTGTTTTGTTTTGTTTTTGGACCACCCAGAGGTGTTCATGGGTTACTCTTGGCTCTATGCCCAAAAATCACTCCTGGCAGGCTCCAGGGACCATATGGGATGCAGGGGATTGAACCTAGGTCCGTCTTGGGTTGACCCTGTGAAAGGCAAATGCCCTACTGTTGTGCTATCGCTCCAGCCCCAAACCAAACATCCTGAACCCAGCTTGGGAAGTGCCTGCTGACTTCTCAACTATCCAGGGGGTTAGGAAGAACCAGAAATCCAGGTTTCGGGTTTATTTTGGTTCCAGATCCCACTTGGTGACTGCTGGGGAAAACTGGGGCTCTGTGCTCCTGAACCAAGAGTTTGCTGGGACTGGGGAGGCAGAGCTGAGAGGGAAGCAGAAATCAAGTGCACCCCACAGGCTGTCCTACTGAGTGCAGACATGTCTTTCCCAAGGGGCCCCACTCTGACCTTTCACAAGTCACCGAAGCTTGCCAGGCCTGATGCTTCTAAACTGTGGGGAAAGAGGCAGTTTGGCTAATCTGCCCCTTGGAAAAAATTTTTTGGGGGGGCACACCACACCCAGAGGCACTCAGAGGTTACTTCTGGCTTTGCACTCAGAAATTACTCCTAGAAGGCTTGGGGACCATATGGGCTGCCGGGAATTGAACTTGGGTGGGCCACATGCAAGGTAAACACCCTCCGCACTGTGCTATCACTCCAGTTTCTAATATTTGGTTTTTGAATCACATTCGACTGTGCTCTTGGCTTACTCCTGACTTTGTGCTCAGAAATCACTCCTGGCAGGGCTCAAGGTACCCTATGGGATGCTGGGGATGGAAACCAGATCGACCAAATGCAAGGCAAGTGTACTATGACTCCCAATTCCAGAAAATTCTATCTCTAATTCTCACTGGGGTTAACATGGGGGACTCTGGCCAGGACCATTAAGGCTGGGAGTGGGGGAGTAGACTAGGTTCAAATCAGCTCAAGTCAGCTTAGGCTCAGGTACCCAAGAGTGGGGTGCCCCTTTGTGATGTCAGAGCCCTGTCCCCACCTCCCCCACCCCCACTGACCCGGTGGCAGTGACTGTCCCAGAGGTTCTGACACGCAGCCGAAAGAGAAAGGCTTGAGATGGGGTCCCGATGTGCCAAACTCAGCACGGGCCATGGCCGGGGCCACGAATCCTCCATGAAGAAGCTCGTGGCCTGTGTGAGTCAAGATAATTTCTCCTTATCCTCGGAGGAAGAAGAGGAGGAGGCAGAGGAGGAGACCGAGGAGGAGGACGTAGGGGAGGAAGAAGAGGAGCTGCCGGTGCAAGGGAAGCTGCTGCTGATGGAGCCTGAGCCGGAGGAGGAAGAGGAAGAGGAAGAGGAGGAAGAGGCCTCGCCTGAGGATGCAGCGGCCAAGCGCAGCCCTGAGCCCAAAAAGTCTCGCTCCTGACCTGAGGATGCACATGACAGATGGCACGGACACAGCCAGTGCGGTTCCAGAGAGAATGTTGAGAAGGGCCAATAAAAAGTCTCTGAGGATCTCTCCTTTCTTGGGCCTTCCTTCCGTGTGCATGGTACATGTGTGAGTAGATGCAACATGTACATGTGTGTATGAATAAATTGTGTGTGCATGGATACATGTGTAATGTGCCTATTTCCCTGCCCTTCCTCATAAGACCCCTTTCCCTCCACTTTGCAGCCCTGCTTCCCTGCTTTGAGGGTGGGGGTAGAAAAGGTCTATTGGGGGGCAGGGCGCTGGGAGTATGTCTGAGTTTGAGAAGACTTTGAGGGGGTGTTAGGTTCTTTCTCTCTCCAGGAGTCCACTTTGTGGTTCTGTCCAAAGGAATATTTAATTTTAATTTTTTGGGTTTTGGGCCACACCCGGTGGTGCTCAGAAATAATTCCTGGCAAGTTCAGGATATCACATGGGATGCCAGGGATCAAAACCAGGTTGGCCACATGCAAGGCAAAAGGCCTCTCCACTGTGCTATAACTCCAGCCCCAGGAAAATTAATTTTTCATTATTGGACCAGACTCGGCAGTGCTCAGAGCTTGATCCTGGCTCTTTGCTCAGGGATCACTGCTTTTTGGTTTATTTTTGGTTTGGGGGCCACCCGGTGTGCTCAGGGGTTACTCCTGGCTATGTGCTCAGAAATCGCTCCTGGTTTGGGGGGGCCATATGGGATGCAGGGATAGCATCTAGGTCCGTCCTGGTTCAGCTGCACACAAGGCAAACGCCCTACCACTGTGCTATTGCTCTGGTCCCAAGGATCACTTTTTTTGGGGGGAATCACAACCAGTGACGCTCAGGGGTTACTCCTGGCTATCACTCAGAAATCGCTCCTGGCTTGGGGGACCATATGGGACACTGGGGGATTAAACTGTGGTCAATCCTAGGTTAGCGCTGGCAAGGCAGATGCCTTACCGCTTTGCGCCACCGCTCCGGCTCCAGGGATCACTCTTAAGAGCACTCGAGACCCTATGGGAGATTGAACCAGGGGTGGTCAAGTGCAAGGCAATCACCCCCCTGCCCCCGCCTATTTCTCTATCCCGCCAAAGGTCCGCTTTCCCCAGAGCCTCCCTGAACTGAGACCCCCCAGGGCAGGGCACAGCACAACCATATGCTCCCCACCACTGCTCTCGATTCTGCCTGTGTCCAGGATCCCTGACTGACCAGATCCAGGTGGAACTCAGGGCAGGCCCTGCTGCCCCTTTACAGAGGACGACAGAGGTGACCTTCTACCTTACCCCAGCAACCCCTGGTGGCAAAGCATGGGTCAGGGGGAAGGGTGCTTCCGGAGACAACTTCACTTCTTGGGGTCTCCAGATGAGGGGCTAGGGAGGCCTGTTTCTTTGAAGGCCTGTAACCCTCCTCCTCCCAGCTCCTTAGACTAAACCCTGAGGGCAGCCAGCACTGTCTCTTTGTCCAAGTGCCCCTGTTACCCACTGGATGTCAACCCTGCCACGGGCCAACGGGGATCCCAGGTGATCAAAGTGCTATTTCCATGTGTTGGAGCTTGGAAGTGAAGAGTTGCCATGAGAATTGGGGGTCAGAGATTGCCTCGCTGGCCCCTCACCCTGAAGGCTGGACTCAAGGGCCAGAAAAGCTGACACCCCCCTCTCTGGGCCTCCCTCTTTTTTTGGGGGGTTGGGCCATACTTGGTAGCTCTCAGGGGTTACTCCTGGCTCTGCCCTCAGAAATCACTCCTGGTAGGCTAGGGCAGTGGTTGGCAAGCCTCGGCTTTCGAGCCACATGCGACTCTTTCCACTTTTTAATGCGGCTCTTCTGTGTGCCGGGCGCCTCTGTCAGTGCGCGCCCTGTGTGGCTCTCAAAATAAATTTCAATCGTGGTTTTGGCTAGATTTGGCTCAATTGAAAAAAAAAGGTTGTCCACCACTGGGCTAGGGGAACATATGGGATGTCAGAAATTGAACCTGGATTCGTCCCTGGTCAATAGCGTGCAAAGCAAATGCCCTACCACTCTGCTATCACTCTGGCCCTTTGTTACCCTTTTCCACTGACCATCCTGTTGGCCTGGGACCCTGAGGAGTGATGGAACATCATAATTCTGACCAATGGATGCGCCTACCAGGTGGTGCAGAGTCTAAGGGGAACAGGGGAGTTCCAGCTGGGCAGGACATAAGTCTTTTCCTAGGAGACAGCTTTAGTCATTCACCCCAACCCATAGGAATCCAGGTCCCCAGGATCAAGGTCCTCTATATGGTCCTTGCCCTTGGGGTGTGGACGCCTTCTGGCAGAGCCAGAGTGCCAGTCATGGAGAGGGCAAGATTCAGAGGGCACCCTGGAGAGCGTGGGCTGGGACAGTGCTGTGGCGGTGCAAGGGGACCAACCTATTTAGGTCTCAGGGACAGTGATCAAAGCCAGGAAAAGATAGCTCAGTGGTAGGGCGTCTGCCTTGCACGTGATGAGGCTGATCCAGGACGAATCTGAGTTTGATCCTTGGCGTCCCAAGTCAGGAGTGATTTCTGAGCGCAGAGCCAGGAGTAACCCCTGAGTGTCACCCAAACCGGTGACCCAAAATTGGTGTGGCCCAAAATCCAAAAAAAAAAAAAAAAAAAGTCATGAAAGGAGACTGGGAGAAGCTCCTTGAGGCTGGGACATGTACAGGGTTGGAGGATTGGGGAGGAGCTGAGTAACCATGGTGTATACAACACAGTTCAGACACGCTGATCTCTGTTTCAGTATGGGTGTGCTGTGGGCAGATGCTTTTATGGTTTTGTTCAAGGGGACTGAGTGACTCCAATGGAAATGAGGGACATTTCTAGTGCAGCAAGGAAGGGGGGGCAGCAGTCAAGAGGTAGGAGCACAGGGGTGAGGGGGTCCCCAAAAAACCCAAGGGAGAGGCAGCCCTGCTAGATGAAGGAATGGATTTCCCCATCAGATTATCTGAGCCAATGAGCACCTGGCTGTGTCTCTCTGGACTCTGAACTCAGTCAGGGGTTGGAGAAGCTGGGCTTGGTTCCTCCCTGTTCCCCAGAAGTCAGCTAACCTCGCCAGGACAGCAGCGTACCCCACCCCACCCCACAACCATCTGCAGGCATCAAGTTCCTATTTCAGAAGCCACCTCCAGGGATGCTGGTGGGAAGGAAGCAGAGAGTTTTTGTTTTTATTATTATATTTTTGGTTTGGGGGCCACACTCGGCAGCGCTCAGGGTTTTCTCCTGGCAGCTTGGGGGGAGCATGTGGGTATACCCGGGGATCAATCCCGGGTCAACCATGTACAGGCAAACATCCTTCCCTCTGTGCTATCTCTCGGATCCAGGGTAGGTGACTTTTATTAAGAACTGAAGAGGGTAAAAACTCTTAAGTGTGGCTCAGGAGAACACACCATACCAGTGAACCCCGAGAACTCCAGCCAGGCTTGGTCCACTTCCCAGGGCTGCCCCATCTTTAACAAGTCCAGGGGGTGGCCTCAGAGGGCCCCCCCAGAGCTATCCTGCCTGGCTAGCCAACCCCCGCTGATGCCTGCCCTGTGTGTGTGTGTGTTTGTGTGTGCGTGTGCGTGTAGGGGGCTGGCATCACAATGGGTCCGGCTATATAAGCCAGCCCAGCAAGGCCCACTGGCAGTGGGGCATGCTGAGAGGGCAGAAGGTGGAGGCACTCTTTCCACCCCCTAGCCTTGCCTCCCATGGACACCAAGGCACAGGCCCATCCCACCACCCATAGCCCAAGCCACGCTGGCTACTGGTGCCGTTGCCGTCGCTGTAGCCAGAGCTGCGGCTCGAGCCACGGCAAGGCCCGCTCCAGCAAGGCCAGCTCCCACCGCGCCTCCCGCAGCCACTGCTCCAGCAAGACCCGGCGTGGCCGTCGCACCATGCATGCCCGCTGCTGCTCAGGGCGCCATACCAGCTCCTGCCCCAGGAACAAGCGGCATGAAAGAAAGACCAAGAGGTGGCGGCGGAAGGCAAGCAAGAGGAGCCGGTGCGTGCACAAGATGAGGAGGACAAGCAAAGGTACAGCGGGAGAAGCCCTGGAGGTTGGGAAGTGGGGGGCCAGAAATGGGCTGAGGAACTGTGTGCTGGGTGCTCGGGGGTGACTGGGGAGGTCTTGATGCTTTGGGCCCAGAACATTCAGTGACTGTTGTGAGCTGTACGGGGCCGAAGGCAGGAGGGTTCACGGGTGACTCTTTAGGTTTTGAATGGTCTTAACGGTTCCTTCTCCTATCTGCCCCCCCCCCCCCCAGGAAGGAAGTAACAGCTGAGACAGTAGCTCCTGGCCTGTTCCTGACTGGCTTCCATACCCACGGGAAACGGCATCACGTGTGTCCAACATTTTATCAGGGACATGTTATCCCAATGTTCGCACAATGAATTCTACGCGACATGGATTAAAGCTTGTACACTGACTTAATACTGCCTGGAGTGGCTTTTATTGGGCATAAACGTGTGTATGTGTAAGCATGTGGGTGTGTACAAGGTTTTTGGGAGTACACGTGTCTCTGGTGTGCCTGTGTGTTTTGGGGTGTATGCATGCCTCCCAAGCGGCTCGGTCAATCTGGCCCAATAGGTTGGTGCTGGGAATGCACCAATGTTCAACATGTTGCTGTTCAACATGGTGCCGGATGGGGATGTGGGCCGGGTCAGGGAAGGTGCCATGCGTCTGAGAAGCACGAAGTGGGGGGAGGGTGAGAACAGGACACCCTGCACTCATAAGCAGGGCTCTAGCAGGATGAGAATTCCGACACGTGTCCACATGCCCTCATAGCGCCCTTCCTGAAATGGGCTACCACAGGGCAAGGTTTGAAAACTGACTGCTTTAGACAAAGGGCCTACTTCCTTTTTTTTGAGGGTGGGAGTGGGCACACCCGGAGGTACTCAGGACTCCTGGTGTTGTGCTCAGGCTCTCTTGAGCCAGCCAGGAGACAATATGGGATGCCGGAGATAGAACCCAGGTTGACCACATGCAAGACAAAACATTCTCCCCACTGTGCCATTGCCCTTGTTCCCATTAGGGTCCCACTTTTTTTTTTTTTTTTTTTTTTTTTTGGTTTTTGGGCCACTCCCGGCAATGCTCAGGGGTTACTCCTGGCTGTCTGCTCAGAAATAGCTCCTGGCAGGCACGGGGGACCATATGGGACACCGGGATTCGAACCAACCACCTTTGGTCCTGGATCGGCTGTTTGCAAGGCAAACGCCGCTCTGCTATCTCTCCGGGCCCAGGGTCCCACTTTTTAAGCTGGGATCCCCTTACTTACACTGAGGGCCTCTTTATTCATCTCTGATATCTGCCCAAGGCCTTCTTGCCCAGAGTCGTTCTTGCCTCCTTTTGGCAGCTGTAATTTTAGTCTTGGGGTGACCCTGGTGGGGAAACCAGATTAATGTCAGTACTGCTTGCCCCTCCACAGTCCAGTGACTCATTGGTCAGGAGACACCCCCGGTCAGTCTCCTCAGGAGGGGATGAGCCACTTGGTGTCACAGGTTGCTCAAGGCTGGGCAGGAGCGGCTGGACACAGAAACAGCAGTCGGGGTCCCTTAGGAGAGTGGGCACAGGAGTTGGCCAATTGCTATAAGACCACAGACCAAGAAAGGAGTTTGGGGGCTGGAGAGAGAGCATGGTAAGGTAAGGCAGGTAAGGCATTTGCCTTACCCGCAGAAGGATGGTGGTTCAAATCCCGGCATCCCATATGGTCCCCTGAGCCTGCCAGGGAGCGATTTCTTTTTTTTTTTTTTTTTTTTGGTTTTTGGGCCACACCCGGCGGTGCTCAGGGGTCACTCCTGGCTGTCTGCTCAGAAATAGCTCCTGGCAGGCACGAGGAACCATATGGGACACCGGGATTCGAACCAACCACCTTTGGTCCTGGATCGGCTGCTTGCAAGGCAAACGCCGCTGTGCTATCTCTCCGGGCCCAGGGAGCGATTTCTGAGTTTAGAAACTCAGAGCGTTGCCGGGTGTGACCCAAAAACCAAAAAAAAAAAAAAAAAAAAAAGGAATTTGGATCTAGCAGCCCGTTTCTTCACTCAAAGAGCAGGGTTTTTCTACATTTACTTTAGCAAGTCATTCTGAGTTAGCAAGGAAGAAGGGGTGATCAATCGCTTACAGAGCAGGAAGACATGTGGCTTCTGCGAAGTATAGATAATCATCAAAACATTCTATGGAATTCGTTGAGCTCCTCCTTCATACAATGATTACAATACTTATCTTTCCCAGAGATGTCACTTATTTTTGGCCTCAGATTCAACAATGCCTCAAATTCCCAAAGTCTCATAAATCTGCCGAAGCAGCTTTGTGGCTTGAATGCCCAATTCCTCTTTTCCGGGAAGGGGGGGGGGGGTCTTCTGTGTGCCTGTTTACTGTATGCCTAGATCGGGTTTTGTTTTGATGTAAAGATTATCTTTGGAACCAAGTGGCCTTGGCTCAGGGCCGGAAGCTCTGATTCTTTAGTCATTTTCACATCCTTATCTCCTATAGCATTCCTATACTGATTAGGAAGGCTTGGAACAACCTGGCCTCAGCATATTTGCTGGTATCTAGGAAGCAGTTCTGATTTACAGAAATCTTGGTGGTCTTTTTTTTTTTTTTTTTTTTGGTTTTTGGGTCACATCCAACGGCATTCAGGGGTTACTCTTGGCTTTGTGCTCAGAAATTGTTCCTGGCAGGCTTGGGGGACCCTGTGGGATGCAAGAAATTGAAGCTGGGTCCGTCCTGTGTTGGCCACATGCAAAGCAAATGCCCTATCGCTGTGCTCTCTCTCTCTGGCCCTCTTGGTGGTCTTTTGAGGGACTCATAGAAAAGACCTTAGGATGCTGGTGAAACTATATCTCAAATCAGAGGGGTGAATTTATGCCGCGACCACTATCAATGTCCCTATTACTTTGATTATCTCATAGCAATTGTGGGTATAGGCGACCAAAGGCTTTTTGAGCCTAATGCCCTCCCTTAGCCATGGGCTCTAGGCTAGGGTTCCTTACACAGAGAGTGAGAAAACTTTGGGCTATGGCTTCTACTGTAGTCTAGCCCAAGACCTGGGGACCAGAGCACAAATGGGGATACCTGTACAAGGATGACCAGAGGCACAAGCACCACTATAGCACACGTTCACAGGCCTCCCCAGGACACATGTATGCAGCCTCCACCAACACACAAAAGCACACACATGTCTCCATAGTACTACACTCCACAACACACACATGTCTCCACACCCATAGTCACACACAAACTCACATATGCCTCATGCCCCCCCCCACATTCACACAATTTCCTTCAGAGGAATTGGGGAGGGTGTTGTGGGAGACCAGACACAGACCTCTCCTTTCAGCGGCTTGGTTTTGGGTGCAGCAGCCTCTGGGACCTGAGACTCAGGAGCCAGGCTTCAGGGTCTGGGGGGAACCACGTCCCTTCTTATAGCTCTGGGGGAGACACTCAGACATCTGGGGGTGGGCAGGAGAGGAGGGTCTCTCAGACCTTGCTGGTACCCCAGAAGGTCCCCCCTCCCCTGCCACAATCTCTGCCACACCTCCTCCCAACACCTGGGGTGCTTTGTGCTCCCCTTTCCCCTCCTTTCCTGCCTTCCACCCTGCCCACTACCTGCCCGGGGCTTCAAGTCTTGGCTGAGTTTATAGGGAGGTGCTGCCAGGAGGGAGGTCCCCCCTTTCTCCCCTTTTGGCAGAGCTCCAACTATTCTTCAAGATCCAGGTCAGAGATGACCACCCCCTCCCTCCTGGAGCTTGCTGGGGTGCAGCTGTGAACAGTGTAGAGGGCCTACTGGTGTGCGTGTGGGCGGTATGGAGGGGGGGTCCCCCTGTTCCCAGCCGGCTCTGCTGGGCCTCGTCTCAACAGCTAGCCCCTACGTGGCCACTTGGCAACTCTTTGGCCCAAGCAGATCTGTCATCACTGGAGAATGATAGTCTGGGGTGGGTGTCTTGGGGTTGGGGACAATGTTGGGACCAGACTGGGGGTATGGAAGCAGGTGTGAACGGATGGACCCACAGTCAGTGGGCATGCTCAGAAGCCCACCTGTCCCTCCCCTCTTGGACATGAATGTTCCCCCACTGGTGCTACATAAAGGAGGTGCATTGGGGCCAGAGAGATAGCATGGAGGTAAGGTGTTTGCCTTGCATGCAGAAGGATGGTGGTTCGAATCCCAGCATCCCATATGGTGCCCATAGCTTGCCAGGAGCAATTTCTGAGCGCAGAGCCAGGAGTAACCCCTGAGCAATGCTTGGTTGACCCCAAAACCAAAAAAAAAAAAAGGGAGGTGCATAGGGCTGGAGGAGAACCAGGAGCCCCAGCAAAGCCATGACCCCAGGGGCCTTCAAACTTGTATGTCCAAGCAGGATGCTCTACCTGGTCAGAGACCACCCCAGCCTTCCCTGGGTGGGGTGATGAGTGGGTAATTCCCAAAAGCCAAGCCCAGCTCTGTCCGTCCTGGTCCTTGCACTCCTGACCTTGATTATTAGCTTTGGTTGAAGTCCCAGTCCTCCCCCCACCCCCACGGTCTCTGGCACTGAAGGCTCACACCCCAGCCTCATCCCTGAAGCCTTCTAATCTGCACCCTGGGGACTCTATGGAATCCTGTTGCTGGCCTTCTCTGCAGCCTTCCCTCTGTCTCAAGAAAGTCTTCAAGTCCAGCCTCACCACCTCCAGGAGGTACTCAGGGACTGTGTCTTCCCCTCCCCATGACTGGTATGCTCCAGCTTGAGTCTTTTGGGGGCTGGCTGGCTTCTCTCCATCTGCACCCCATTTACTGGACCTGACACAGGAGGGGAGGGCCCCAGAAGTCCTCCACATTGCAGATTTTGCCAGGACACCCTCTCTTGGAAGGTGGGTGAAACTGAGGCCCAACTGGGGCACCTTGAGTGGCACAGATGACAGGTGGGCAGGGTACCCCCCTCTCTTGGACCCCCGTGCTCTGCACGTTGGAAGGATGCATCCAGGAGCACAAGGCCCTTTTCATGCCTGAAGCCTGGACCAGGGGACCCTTTTCCCAGCACTGAATTGGCAGGAAAGAGAAACTGAAACAGCAAGTTACTGGACCCCCCATTCCAGTTTTCCTGTGTCCCAGGGGGAAGTGGGGCCAGCTGTGGAATTGGCTGGGGTCCAGCTGGGCTGGGGGAGGGGGACTCCACTTTCAGTCTCCAGGGCCAGGCTCATGGAGTAGGGGAAGAAGTGAGGGCCCCGAGGAGGGCAAGGCCCAGCATGAAGGTGACCCCAAGTTGGCAGAGGTTCCCGGCACGTGTCCCAGCTTTCAGCTTCTTTCCTTTGAAGCTGGTACAGCAGAAAAAAACGAAACCGAAGCTCTGGGGCCTCTGGGGCCAGTGGGAACTGAGTGGGAACTGATTTAATTCATGTGGGGGTGGGGACAATGACTGTTTACAGGTGAAAAAGCTGGGCACCCCCCATCCCCAAACAGGCTCTCTCACTCCAGGGGCTGGACTCAGGGAATGGGGTGCAAAGATGGACAGAACAATGCCCAGCTGGGAGGGAGGGTAGACGTGGGGGGGGGCTGAGCTGGACCTCAATTTCCCTCTCTGAGAAATGGCTGCTGGGAAGAGGGCACCCACCCACAAGGAAGGAGCCCCCCCCACCCTGCAGGGCAAATGGGAGGCCATCAAACAGTCCACCTGGTGGTCACCAGCAGGGTCCTTCGGGCCAATAGCTGGCTCTGGATTCCCCTCTGCCACAGGCTGCCAAGCAGACAAGCTGGCAAAAAGACAATTGGGACAGGAGCCAACAAGGCCTGGACCACCCGGTGTCAGCTTCCAGGGGCCCTGAACTCTGCTCCCACCACCCGCCTCTGCCCAAGTTCCCCCAGACTCTGCTCCACCAGCCCCCAGCTCTTAGAAAGCATGGCCACACCATGGGCCACACACCAAGAGGCCCAGATGTGCACACAGCAGGCTTAATTTTGCACAAGTCCCTCTGGGGCTCCCCCTCTCCTCTTTGCAGGGGGAAACAAGGTGGATGACAGGGAGAAGCCGCTGACAAACACCAGGAGAAGGGGCCAGAGCCAGAGCTGACATTTGCTTACACGTGGCTTGCCCAGTTTCATCCCAGCATCCAATAGGCATGATCTCTGAGCCCAGAGATTGGCATAATCCCTGAGCACTACCAGGAGTAATTCAGAGATAGGCGTAACCTTTGAGCATCACTGGGTGTGACCCCAAACCCCAAACAACAACAAACAAACTCCAGGAGAGACAGGCCAGGCTGGGGGCGATTGGGCCCCAAATCTGGTTTCTCCCCCTACGCCCTTGTCTTTTAACACACCCAGGAGTGTGTGTGTGTGTGTGTGTGTGTGTGTGTCTGTGTGTGTGTGTTTTGGTAGTGGTGATGGGGCATGTCCAGACCTTCTCTCTGCAAGGTCCAGCAAAGTAGCACTGACGGACAGAGAGGAACTGGGGGTGTGTGAGAAATGAGAACCCAAGCCAGGCTGCACTTGGTGGCCGTGCACGGGGGGACACCCAAGAGGGCCCGAACAGGAAAGGAAAAGTCCTGAGCTCTCAGATGGGTGGGTTGATAGCCTAAGATTGCAGATCAGAGCAGCCTGCAGAGGGCGACGTGAACCCGCGCGCCGAGCCTCGTGGACATCTGGGGATGGAGCTTAAGGGTGACCCAGGCACCCCCCCCCACCCCAAATATTTCCCTAAGAATGTGCAGGGACTTGCTCTGCAGCGTTCCTGCACCATAGTTAGTGAAACCTCACACGCACCCCAGCACCGCTTATACCCCCGGGGGGGTTGCATGCAGAGTCTGGAGCAATGTTTAGAGGGGGGGATAAAGGGGGTGCAGGAATTGGGGGTCCGTTCAGAAAAGCTCAGGAGTGCCTCTGAGTCGGGAACCCCTCTCATACAGATTTTGCTGGGATGACAAGTATCCTGTGGATACTTGCATACCTCCAAGCCCCCCAATGGGGAAAGTGGGTCGTCCCCCCCATGCAAAGCGCAGCGCCCGGCTCCGCCTCAGTTTCCCGCTGGAGGCGAGCCGAGGCCGCGGGGGGCCCCCCGCTTGGCCGGCCCCACCCGGGTTCCTAGGAACTCGGCCCACGGCGCGCGCGCCCCTCCCGGCCGCCCGGGGTTCCAGAGAAGCCTGCGGCCAGCTCGCGGCTTCCTGGGAAGTCGGCGCCGCGGAGACCCGGGCAGCTGGCGGCGGGAGGTGGCGCGGGGGCGGCGATCCAGGGCGCGGGGGGACCCGAAACTGGGTCCCCCATGTGAGTGTGAGTGTGTGTTTGTGAGTGTGAATGCGCGCGGGGTGACTGGGGGCGTGCGTACAGAGGCGCCCCAAGATGATCATGCTAAGTCGGGGCGCGCAGCGCTGCAGCCACCGGGGCGCCGGGACCCTTGGAGGCGAGGAAGGGGTGCCTGCACCCACCTAGGAGGAGGAAGAGGAGAAGGAGGACACAGCTTAGAAGATCCGGAGAGGTGGAGCCAGCAGCCTGCACGCTGAGGGCCATTGCTTGCATGCATCGGGGATGGTGACCGGTGCGCCCGGCCCGGGGAGGGGAGTGGAGTGGAGTGCAGTGGGGGGAACCTCTCCATCCCCGGGGATGGGGTGGGGGAGGCTCAGGGGTTTGGGGGGAGGGAGGTGGGAGCCAGGAAAACAGAACCGATCTTAGCCTGAGCTCCTCGGTTCAGCCTCGGCCCTCCTGGAAAAGGAGAAACCGAAAGTGGCGCTGCGGGCGGGGCGCACGGGGCGGAGCCGGAGCCGGAGCCGCGGATAAAAGGCGCTGCAGGGGCGGGCGCCGGCGGGAGCGAGCTGCGGCCGTAGCTGCTGCACGGCTCTCGGCCCCGGAGCATGCGCGAGAGCCGCCCCGGAGCCCCTCGCCAGCCCCGCTCGCGGCGCCCCGCGTCCCGCCGCCAGGTGAGCCGGGCACCGCGCAGGAGAAGGGGGGCCGGGCCGCTGGAAAGGGAGGAGGATTTGTGTATGCGTGTTATTTTGGGGGGATCATATCCATTGGGGGTCGCATCCACCACGCCCCTGTGCCCCCCATATCGGCCCCACCCTGGGGAGAACCCCCCGATCTTCCTCTCCAGCCCCGCGTTGCGCGCGCGCGCAGCGGTTCCTAGGGCGCAGCGCAGCCTTTTGCTCTGGCTGCTTCTCTCCAAATCCTCCGGCCTTGGCGCCGGTTCTCCGGGCTGGCCAGTAGGCGGCGGCCCTGGCGGGCTCCCCTGGCACCCCATTCACGCCCCCTTGTCCTCCCCCAAACTCGCGATCCACGCGGAGAGCGAGAGAGACAGACAGACAGACCCGCGCGCGCCCCCAACCTCTCCAGCGCACTCACTGGAGAGCCCAGTTCCAAGACTTTGTGCCGGCTGGGGCGCACGGCGGTGGGCTGCGGGGATCGGTTCTCCCACCCGGGCTGCACTGCACCCCTTTCCTTCCCCGCTCACTCACTTGCTTCTCTATGTGTCTCTTCCCCCCTCAGCGCACCCCAGGACGCTATGGCCCACCCTCCCGGCTGGCCCTGCATGTAGGATGGTAGCGCACAACCAAGTGGCAGCCGACAATGCAATCTCCACGGCATCCGAGCCCCGACGGCGGCCAGAGTCGTCTTCTTCTTCCTCCTCCTCCAGCTCCAGCAGCTCCTCCTCGCCCTCCGGTGCGCCCGTGGCCCACGCGCGTTCGCGGGCCTGCGTGGCGGCGCCGGCCCCGGCCCCCGGAGACACGCATTTCCGCACGTTCCGCTCGCACGCCGAGTACCGACTCATTACCCGTGCCAGCGCGCTCCTCGACGCCTGCGGCTTCTATTGGGGTCCCCTGAGCGTGCACGGGGCGCACGAGCGGCTGCGCGCCGAGCCCGTGGGCACCTTCCTGGTGCGCGACAGCCGCCAGCGCAACTGCTTCTTCGCGCTCAGCGTGAAGATGGCCTCGGGCCCCACGAGCATCCGCGTGCACTTTCAGGCCGGCCGCTTCCACCTGGACGGCAGCCGCGAGAGCTTCGACTGCCTCTTCGAGCTCCTGGAGCACTACGTGGCCTCCCCGCGTCGCATGCTGGGCGCCCCGTTGCGCCAGCGCCGGGTCCGGCCCTTGCAGGAACTGTGTCGCCAGCGCATCGTGGCCGCCGCGGGCCGCGAGAACTTGGCGCGCATCCCTCTGAACCCGGTCCTCCGAGAGTACTTGAGCTCCTTCCCATTCCGGATCTGACCCACCCCAGGACCGGACCCGACCTTACCGGACCGGGCCAGGCCTGGACTGAGGGAGAGAGAGAGAGAGCTAGAGAGAAAGAGAGCGAGCAAGCCAGCCCGAGAGAGCCGGGAGGCTCGGCTCGCTGGAGCAGGAGCGCACAGGCAGCATTAACTAACGGGGAGGGACACAGAGTTGTTATTCTTTTTCTATTATTATTATTATTGTTATTATTTTTATTATTATTTTTATTTTTATTTCCCTGAACCACAGGGGTGTCCTCCCCACCTCCGGGGAGAGGGGGGATTGGATGGAGGGAGTGGCCTACTGTGCTGGCTGGCTGGAGAATCCTTTCCCACCGCCTCTTTTTTGGGGGTGTGGGGGGCCGTGGGGGAGCCTATCCCCTTCCTGGTGCTCCCTCTGGCTTCCTCCTGGATGTTTGTAGCATCTTAACTGTATCGGGGCCAGGACCCGAAGCCGAACCTCTTTACCTCTTCATGTTTACATTGACCCGGAATCTTTGCACAAACCAGGGGTTGTGTGGGGGAAGACCCCTGGCTTTATTTTTCTGCTGTGCAGAATCCTATTTTATATTTTTTACACCAGTTTAGGTAATAAACTTTATTATGAAAGTTTTTTTTCCAAGGAAAAAAAAAGAGGTTTCTTTGTGTGTGTATGTATGTGTGTGTCTGCGTGTGCGTTGTGTGCGCGCCCGTGCTTGAGCGTTGGGCAAAGGTTTTTAGGGTGCTCTAGGATTCAAAAGTGGTGCGGGGGGGGGGGGACCCCCAGGCTGGGGCAGGGTTTGGGGAAGAGGTGGGGGGCAGGCTGACCTGGAGTGGGGTTGTCCATGGACCAGTTAATCCCCATAGGCAGCCCTGAGCCCCCGCTCCTCCCCATTCCACAAGGAGGGTGACATCTCTGCTGGTCCCCAAGATGTCACCCCCTTTAGTTGCACCCCCCCCCCAAGAATCAATGGATAATAAGCAGAAAGAACTTTCATTCTGAGACCACAACAGCTTCCAGGAAGGGGGTGTGTGGAGGCGGGGGTGAGGGTATGTGTATCATATGGCATACACACCTGGCATCAGAGACACTTTGGAACTGGGGCACTCAGGGCTGCCCCCCCACCCCACCCCCGCTCCCCAGCCCACTTACCCGCTCCCTTCTCTGCCCTTTTTAGGGGAAGAGGCAGCTTTTAGAGCCAGGAGGCAGACTTGTGATCTGTTGGTGGCTGGAGGGCAGTGCGTAGTGGCTTTGGGCAAGTCCCTCTACCTCTGGGGAAGGTGCTTGGCTGGCTAGAGGAGCCCTTGGCTGCCTGGGCTGAGCCTGGTGTTTGCAGGGGAGGGCAGGCAGGGAGGTTATTCAGACCCAATACAAACCACAGATGTCCTGTGGGGTTCAGCAGTGTCTGCCTGGAGCCGCCTCACACACACACCGATTTGTGCTCAGAGACAGCGGCGACACACCCCGGTGGGCACCTGTCACAGTGTGAAATGACTTGGTCGTGGGTTTTGAGTGTGTTCTGGCATCAATAGTTCTCAGGCTTCTGGGACAGGAAGGAAGAGATAAGGTGCCCCATGGGACCTCAGGCCTTTTCTCCTCAGAGCCCCTCCTGCAGGGAGCAATGGAGGGATTTTTTTTTGTTTTGTTTTGTTTTGTTTTTTGGGTCACACCCAGCAGTGCTCAGGGGTTATTCCTGGCTCCAGGCTCAGAAATTGCTCCTGGCAGGCACGGGGGACCATATGGGACTCCGGGATTCGAACTGATGACCTCTGCATGAAAGGCAAACGCCTTACCTCCATGCTATCTCTCCGGCCCAATGGAGGGATTTTGGGATCTGACCTGTCTCTCGCTCTTGCCACAGTTTGGAACAAACAGGGTTGTCTCCAAAGGGAGCCTGCAGCACTGAGGATGGGAAGGGGCATACCCTAAGACTGATTAGTCTCAGTACCAGCCAGGGGGTCAGGAATTTCTTCCCCATTGGACAGACAGGGACATTGAAGCGCAAAGCCAGAGAGGGATTCAGATTTGATTCCTTTCTTTCTCTTGCTTGGTTTTTGGGTCATGCCTAGCTGTGCTCAGGTATATGTACTCCTCTCTGTGCTTGGGCACCCAGCACTCCTGGTAGGTCTCTGAGGACCAAGAGGCGGTGCTAGGGATGAATCCAGGGCAGCCACAAACAAGTGCCTTGCCCACTGCCCCATCACTCTGGCCCCCAGAGCCAGATTTTCAAACTGCATCAAAGCTATACCATCGGGGCCGGGCGGTGGCGCTAAAGGTAAGGTGCCTGCCTTGCCTGCGCTGGCCTTGGACGGACCGCGGTTCGATCCCCCGGTGTCCCATATGGTCCCCCAAGCCAGGAGCAACTTCTGAGCACATAGCCAGGAGTAACCCCTGAGCGTTACCGGGTGTGGCCCAAAAACCAAAAAAAAAAAAAAAAAAAAAAAAAAAAGCTATACCATCAGGCCATGCTCTCTCCTCATCAGGCACTGCTGGCCACAAGTGACAGGACTATTCCAACCCCCCAGTTTGGAATAACACCCCCCACCTTCCTCCAACTTTATCATTCCAGCTTTGCCAGACTCTGGGATGAAGGACCCAGACTCAGAGAGGAATTATTCACAGGCCACTGGCAGTGGATTTTGGAAGTTTTTTTTTTTTTCTCCCCTCACTTCTCCCCCTGTAAAAATAGTTCCAAATTTTCACGTTGATCACACCAAATGCATTTCAAGGCAGCCCAGAATAAATTCTCTTGGATCCTACTCCTCTTGGGAAGTGATTTTGGGAAACCCCAGCTGGAAGGTGGCAGAGCACCCCAGACCTCATGTTTCGGAGCCTTTGGCACAAGCTACAGAGGAGCAGGATGGGGGGTAGTGCCTGCCACGTGGCGGCGTCCCTGGTGGAGCGAGTCTCTCAGACCTCAAGCTTTCTGAATCAGCAGCACTGACGTCAATTTACAAGAATGAAAAGTGAGAGGATGTATGGGGGGGGGGGCCCTGCTGAATTCAAAAGAAAGTTTTTTTTTTTTTTTGGGGGGGTGTTATATTCAGTAGTTCTGGGGACCATGAAATCTAGGGTTTCTGCATGCAAAGCACATGCTCTGGCCATTAAAAACACCTCTCGGGCCCGAGGATTTTTTATGTTTTTGTTTTGCTTATTTATTTATTTATTTATTTTTGTAATTAATATTTTTATTTAAACACCTTGATTACAAATATGATTGTAGTTGGGTTTCAGTCATGTAACCAGTAGGACTCAGGGGTTAGTTCTGACTACACTCAGGCATCACTCCTGGTGAAATTAGTTCAAGGGACCATATGGGATGCCAGGAATCAAACCTGGCTTGGCTGCTTGCAAAGCATTTGTCCTTCCCACTATACTATCGTTCCAGTCCCCTGAGGGTTCTTTCAAAAGACATGGGGCCACTAGAGCTGATCCCTATTTGTGAAATGAGGCCAAAGAGGCTCAGAGAGGTACAGTCTCTTTCTTGGGGGTCACAGAGCTCAAAAGTAATCGCCAAGACTTGCCTGAGCTCTAGCATCATTGGAAAGGAACAGATAAAAATTTTGTTTTGTGGGGCCGGGCGGTGGCGCTGGAGGTAAGGAGCCTGCCTTGCCTGCGCTAGCCTAGGACGGACCGCGGTTCGATCCCCCGGCGTCCCATATGGTCCCCCAAGAAGCCAGGAGCAACTTCTGAGTGCATAGCCAGGAGTAACCCCTGAGCGTCACAGGGTGTGGCCCAAAAACCAAAAAAAAAAAAAATTTTGTTTTGTTTTGTTTTGCAATGTTGGGGGTTAACACAGGATCGCACACATGCAGGGAACTGATGAGAGAGATAGAGAGAGGTGGGAGCTATGGGCAGCTTCTCCTCCATCTATTCCATGTCCCAACTATAGCAGGAAGGGGGGCCGCTGCCCTCTCTCCAGGTGACTGACTCTCAGAAGCCACTGGGGCAGCATGGACAACTGATGGTTTGTGTGTGTGTGTGTGTGTGTGTGTTTTGCATACAGGTGCTGTCCCAAGGGCTCCCTACAGTGTGAGCATCATTCTTTTGGGGGGGGGGGGGCATTGTCACACTCAAAGGCACTCAAGAGTTACTCCTGGCTCTGTGCTCAAAAATTGCTTGTGGCAGGTACAGGGGACCATATGGGATGTTGGGATTCGAACCAAGGATTGGCCGTGTGCAAGGCAAATGCCCTACTGCTGTGCTATCTCTCTGCCCCCTCTTTTTTTTTTTTATTACTTTTTATTTTATTTTATTTTATTTTATTTTTTTTGGTTTTTGGGTCACACCCAGTGGCGCTCAGGGGTTATGCCTGGTTCTATGCTCAGAAATCGCTCCTGGCAGGCTCAGAGGACCATATGGGATGCCAGGATTTGAACCACCAACCTTCTGCCTGCAAGGCAAATGCATTACCTCCATGCTATCTCTCTGGCCCCTACTTTTATTTTATTAATTGATTGTTTTTTGGGCCATACCCAGCAGTGCCCAGGGGTGTCATTCCTAGCTCTGCATTCAGAAATCGCCCCTGGCAGGCTGGGGGACCATATGGGCTACTGGGAATCGAACCAAGTTCCGCCCGAGTCTGCTGCATGCAAGGCAAACACCCTACCTCTGTGCAATCTCTCCAGCCCTCAATGTGTGGGCATCATTCTAAGGTGGAGGCAGCAGCAGACACATACAGGGTCCAGGATGCCTGCCTCTTACTCTTATACAGGTCCTGGGCAGGACCCAGGCAGGAAACAGGAAGCAAGGGAGGAAGATGCCCGTGAGCCATAGGGGTGCAGGTTAGGGACCAGTAGGCCCCTCTGAGGATAAACATGGCTGGATTCCATGCCAACTGAGCCTCGTGGTCTTTTTATTATTATTATTAATTTATTTTATTAATTATTGGTTGGTTGGTTTTTGGGCCACACCAGCGGTGCTCAGTGCTCAGGGGTCACTTCTGGTTTCTGCACTCAGGAATAACCCTGGCAGGCTGGGGGACCACATGGAATGCTGGGAATGGAATCGGGTTCCTCCTGGGTCGGCTGCATGCAAGGCAAACGTCCTACCAATTTGCCATCTCTCTGGCCTTTGAGCCTTGCGGTCTTAGCTCCCAAATGGCCTTAGATCCCCGCATTTGGTGGGCATAGGTAAGCCAGAAACCAGCACTCCAGCCAACTGAGGACTCTTAGTTTGATGCTTCGAAAACAAGGTTCCAGTGCACCTAGAGTAGGCCTAGTGTGATCGAACTCCTGCAAGTTGGCAAGTTGTTGCCTTGCCAAAGGCAGAGTTGGCCGGGCCAGGAAAGGCAGCTCACTGGGCATGACCTGAAGATTTCCTATGGACCCCTGGTTTTCTGATCCCAGAAATACCTGCCTGCTTGGCGGTGCAAGTCAGGAAGAAGTGTCTTGGGGGCCCATGCCTGAATCCGGGATGTCCTATGAGCCCAGCCCTTTCCTCTGAGTTCTCTCTCTCTCTCTCTCTCTCTCTCTCTCTCTCTCTCTCTCTCTCTCTCTCTCTCTCTCTCTCTCTCTCTCTCTCTCTCTCTCTCTCTCTCTCCCCCCTCTCCTGCTCCCAATTTTAGTCTGCACAGATTTTGCATTATGGGGACAACACAAAAATAAATAAATAGGCGCCAAAGAGATGGCATTGAGGTAGGGCGTTTGCCTTTTATGCTGAAGGATGGTGGCTCGAATCCCGGCATCCCATATGGTCCCCCGAGCCTGCCCGGAGCGATTTCTGAGCATGGAGCCAGGAGTGGCCCCTAAGTGCTGCCAGGTGTGACCCCCCCCAAAAAATAAACAAAAGAACCCAGAGCCGATGCACACAGGGAGTGGGTGGGCTCTTGTGCAGAATTGGTTTGGGGCTTTGTTTTTGTACCACAGACAGAGATACTTCAGGGTTACTCCTGGCTCTGTGCTCCTGAGCAAATTCACAGGAGAGCTAAGGCAAGCACGCTAGGAAGCCTGAGCCTCATGGCAACTTGGGGCATCAGGGTGTTAGGCCCAGAGGTAATGCTTCCTCCTTCCTTTACACATGCACTATGTGACCTCAGGCAGGCCCTGCCAACCCGAACCCCAGTTTCTCAGGAGTTGGGCCTTGGCTCACCTCCCACCAGGCTTTCAGGTGACCCCTCCAACCCAGTAGGCCTGGCATTTACCTTGGGTTGCTCAATCCCAATGGGCTTGGAGGTCTGGTTTCTGTTGGTGCAACTGGCAACACTGCTGTGGGGCTACTCACATGCCCAGTGATATCACTGGACAAAGAAGATGATGGCATAGGCCAACCTGCCTCCTCTGGCCTCAGCGTGGTTCTAACACTGCCCTGTGCATTGCTAACCGGGTCTACCCATGGTTTTCCCAAGACCCCGAGCCCCAAGAACCAGTCAGTGAACCTCACAAGAGTTGGCCTCTCCCCGCCTTCCCTACTCTGCAAATAAAAACCCTCACCCTCTTCTCCAAATGCTTTTACTGCATCCCATAAAAAGATCTATGGGGTTGGTCTTGTAGCAGCTTTATAAGAATGATTTGGGGGAAAGCAGACGTAATAGCACAGTAGAGAGGGAGCTTGCCTTGCACACGGCTGACCCGGGTTTAATCCCAGCACCCCATATGGTCCCCAGAGCAATGGCAGGAGTGATCCCTAGCTGCAGAGCCAGGGGTAAGCCTTGAGCACTACCAGGTGTGGCCTCAAAACCAAAATAAAAACAAATTAAGGGTGACAATTGGGGCCCCACCTGGGGACTTGCAGGGACCTGTGAGCTGAGGCACAGTTTCCCTCCTATGCTGGGTGCAGCCGGGAGTGGCCTGGGGAAGTGGGCAAGGAGGGGTCCGAGAGGAGCCAGAGAGAAACACGGAACCAGGGCCTGGGTTCAGATCCTGCCCTAGCTGCCTGCAGGGCAAGCACCTCCATACAGAAAGAGTCAGGGGGTCTGAGAGATAACACATTGGTAGGGCGTTTGTCTTGCATGCGGCTGACCTGGGACAGACCTGGGTTTGATCCCCGGCATCCCATATGGCCCCCCAAGCCTGCCAGGAGTGATTTCTGAGCGCAGAGCCAAAAGTAACCCCTGAGTGCTGCCGCCAGGTGTGGCCCCAAAACAAAAACATAAAAGAAGAGTCAGATTCCATCAGACCTGTTTTCCCTGCTTCTGACAGTCCCAGGGCACCCCCAGGGCTCCCCACGGAGCAATTTTCCTAATAACCCTTCATCTGAAACACGTACCGCGGCCTGGACGCTTCTAACAATCATGAAGCAAAACTCACGAATCACTCTGGGTCACGTGTCCTCTTTGCTGGTTCCACTGCACCCACTGTCAAATGCCTCATGACTCAGGAGCATTAGGACGCTGAGCATGTCCCTGAAGCCTTGCAAGCACAAGCAGCCTAACCATAGTTGTGCTGGAATGCAGTGCACCGGGGTTAGGGAGATGGCAGGGCAAGGGACTTGCCTGGCAGGTAACTGGGCCCCCCAGTTTGGTCCCTGTCACTGATTGGCGCCTCAAACTCTTTCAGGAGCAATCACAGAGCACAGAGCCAGGAATAAAAGCTCTGAGCGCCGCTAGGTGTGGTCCCCAAACTCCAAAATAAGTATTGCATGCATGATCTAGTACAGAGGATTATCCACATGGTGCTGACGAGGCCTGGAAACGTCCAATCATAGCTGCTGGTGGCTTCCCACAGTGTCGCCATATTTCCTCTCCTCTGCAACATCACAAGCACTTCTTGAGGGGATCAAAAGGTCAGTAACCAAACATCAGGTCATCGCTTAGGGCACATCTTCCCAATATCCTGCATTTCCAATCAAGTTCCTCCCTCCCTCTCTTTCTTCCTCCCTCCCTCCCTCCCTCCCTCACAAATCACACTGCCCTCCCTCCCTCCCTCCCTCCCTCCCTCCCTCCCTCCCTTCCTCCCTTCCTCCCTCCCTCCCTTCCTTCCTTCCTTCCTTCCTTCCTTCCTTCCTTCCTTCCTTCCTTCCTTCCTTCCTTCCTTCCTTCCTTCCTTCCTTCCTTCCTTCCTTCCTTCCTTCCTTCCTTCCTTCCTTCCTTCCTTCCTTCCTTCCTTCCTTCCTTCCTTCCTTCCTTGCCAAACTCAGCGGCACTCAGGGTTTACTCTTGGCTATGTACTCAGAAATCACTCCTGACAAGCTTGGAGGACCATATGAAATGCTGAGGATCGCACCCTGGTCTGTCCCAGGTTGGCCGCGTGCGAGGCAACTGCCCTACCGTTGTGCTATTCCTCTGGTCCCAATCAATCAAGTTTCTCGGTTTCCTTCCAGCTGTTTGAAGACGAGCAGGCCGGGATCACTCAAAGGTGCAGTTGGAGGAAATGGAGCTAAAACCCACACAGTGATCCAAATCCTGGTTAGAGGGGGTCTTGCAGAGCTGGCTGGTTCAGCATGGGTGTGGGTATGTGTCTGTATCTGTGTGTCTGTATGTCTTGAGACCCAGGCAGGCCTCTAGGTTCTAGAAACACGGCCCTTGGGGACCAGTGAGAAAGTACAGTGGGGAAGGCACTTGCCTTGCATGTGGGTGACCAGGGTTCCATCCCAGCATCCTTTTTTTTTTCTTTTGGTTTTTTGGGCCACACCCATTTGATGCTCAGGGGTTACTCCTGGCTAAGTGCTCAGAAATTGCCCCTGGCTTGGGGGGACCATATGGGACGCCGGGGATTGAACTGCGGTCCTTCCTTGGCTAGCGCTTGCAAGGTAAAGTAAGATACCTTACCTCTAGCGCCACCTCGCAGGCCCCTTATCCCAGCATCCTTGAGCCCCGCTTAGGGTTTCTTGAGCCCCATTAGGCTCGACTCCTGAGAGCAGAGCCAGGAGTCAGCCTTGAGCATCAACAGGTGTGTGTGGCCCCCAAACAAACGGCCATTGTCTCACCTAATCCCCATCACAGGGATCACAGCTCCTCAGGCAAAAGGTTCCCAGTTTGCCTGTAGTGGGCATCTCAGAAATCACTCTGAGCCTCAGTTTTTTTTATCTGTAAACCAGGTGTGGCTGCCATAGATCCCAAGGGACTAGTTTAGGAGATGATGGGACACCGGGGTGCAGAGGAAAGGGTGGGTGGGGCAGGCCACGACCCTGCCAGGTTCCCCATCCCAGGGAGGGCTGCTGAAAATGAAACCTCATGACCAGCCTCCCAGGCCCTTATCTCAGCCTGTCAGGTCCCCTTGGTGCTAATCTGGGCACAGGAAGGGCGGAAAGGGCCATGGTGGGTCAGAGTGAAACCACTTTAGGTCCATCTGGGAGGGGCCTGGTGGCGGTGTCCTCAGGACGACGGAAATTGGGGCACCTGGAGACATGCCTGTGAGCCTTCGATTCCAGATGGGGAAACAGTGGAACAGAAATGGGGATCTGTCTCCCCACCACTCGCCCTACGCTCCCTATGATTCCCATCAAGACTCCCCATTTCTCATCATGACCAGGATCTGTGGGACCCCCTTTGGGAAAGCGTTTGATCTTTCTCTTCTTTTTTTTTTTTTTTTTGGGTTTTTGGGCCACACCCTGTGACGCTCAGGGGTTAGATCTTTCTCTTCTTGACAGTTCTGCTTTGGCAAACTCCTACTCAATCTTCAAACCCCACTCAGCCCTTACTGGGAGGCTGCTGGGGGGGTGGCCTCTGGGCTTCCATGGCCACCCCAGACCCTAACAGGGGCAATCTGTCCAGATCTGCTCTGCCTCCCAGATGCAGGGACAGAAGAACTGGGGATCTTCCTGTCCTCTGTGTGACTGAAATGGGTTCTCCTGCCTTCGTGGGCTTTGGTTTCTTGGTTGATGTGTGGAGATTTATCGTCATCATCTCCTGGTGCTGATAATGGAGTAAATGCAGTAACAATTTGTACAGCAACAATCTTAGAAGCGCAGTCAGCTGAGTTTTCCAGAAATGGGGTGACAGGGTCCAAAGACACAGTACAACGAATAGAAGGTGTTTGCCCTGCACTTAGCAAACCCAGGCTCCATCCCTGGCATCTCACAGGGTCCCCAGAGCCTGCCAGGAGTAACCCAGGAGTAACTGGGGGTGACCCTCAAACAAATGGGGCCACAGTCCTACAAACAATAATGTTGTGCTAGTGGTCTTAACTGGTGCCTACAGGTGGCAGGTACAGGAGGAGTGATGGGGGAGAGAAGGACATGTGTGTGGGGGCATGTTGGAGAAGTCCTGGTACTGCTTCCTGAGGAGCCTCAGCCCCCCTCTTCTCCAGGAGTCTTGAGGAATCTCCTTTTGGGATTTATTTCCCTATGTCCAGGGAGACTTGCCTCCCTCTGCCTGATACCAGAGAAAGTGGATTTTCCTAAACTGGGAGTTGGACTCGGGGTCAGAACAAAGTGGGTCAGAACAGAGTGGTCAAAGTGGTGCTGGGCAGGTGAATTGAGGCTGTTTGGGGACTTCTGACAAGAGAGAAGGACAAGAAACAGAGAGAGAGAGAGAGAGAGAGAGAGAGAGAGAGAGAGAGAGAGAGAGAGAGAGTCGAGAGACAGAAAGAGTGAGAGAGAGGTGCAGGGAAGAGAGAGACAGGGAGTAAGGGGCAAAGCCAGGCAGAGAGGGAGTAGGAGATGGAGAGAAGCAACGACCAAGGAGAAGCAGTGAGGCACGATAAGATGCAGAGAAGGAAGGAGAAAGCACCCCAGAAAGAGCACAGGGGCCAGGGATCAAGGCACAAGCCTTGAACCCAGGTTTGGTCCCTGACACCATGCAGGGCCCCCTAAGCATAGCCAGGAATGATCCCTGAGCACAGAGCCAGGAGCCAGCCCTGAGCACTCTCAGCATAACTCCCAAACAAACAAGCCAAAGAGAATGCAAGGAAGGAGGAGACATGGGCCTCTTAGTTCTCCTGGGCAGGGAGGGCCAGATACCTAGCCCAGTGCTGGCTGCGGGGTGTGATGGGCGCCTCTGTGGCTGGCATGGCCCTAATTCTAGGGCTGGTCCAGCCCCCACCCCACTCCAATCAACCTGATCCTGGCTGGGACTCGAAAACCCTGTACCTTTCCCCTCTTTACCAGAAACCTTGGTGCAGAAAAGAAAGTAAAAGCTGAGCTTTGTCCCTTCCTGTCTCTCAGCTGCTTTCTTAGAAATCAGCTGCCTAAGCTCCTCACTCCAGGGTATCCAAGCACCCAGCAGAGAAGACTGGTGAAGGGCATGGAGGCAGGGAAGCTCCAGAAAGTTCTGGGAGAGGGCTGGGGCGTCATTGCTGCTGAGAGGAGCAAAAGGACTTTGGTTTGGTTCCGGGTCCATTTACTTTGCAGGAGAGTGGCTGGGCAGGTCAGAGGGACAAAAGGGTGACTCTTTGAATCAAGGAGACAGAAGGGAAATGCAATCTGGGGGGTGGGTTTTCTTGGGGGAGTCACCCTTGGAATCTGCAGGAAAGTGGGGGAGGGAGGAGAGTGCCTCAGTGGGTGAAGGCATCTGCCCATAGCATAGGAGTCTGAGTTCCTTCCCACAGCTTGTATTTGTGACCTTAAAGCTAATGTGTTGGTGTTACTTTATTTACTTATTTATGAATCTATTTATTTATTTTGGTCTTTGGGCCACACCTAGCTCCTGGCTCTGCACTCAGAAATTATTCCTGGTAGACTTGGGTGACCACATGAGATGCCAGGGATTGAATCCAAGTTGGCTGCGTGCAAGGCAAATGCCCTCCCTGCTATGCTAGTGCCCCAGCCCCAATGTGTTATTTTTTTGGTCATAGTTTGGGGGTGAGGCAAGGAAAAACAAACTCAGATGTGCTCAGGTCTGACTCCCTGGCTCTGTGCTTCAGATCACTCCTGGTGGCCAGCAAGAACTTTAACCCTGTTCCATCCCCAGGGTTTGCAGAAGAGAACACTCCAGGGGCTGGAGAGATACAGTGCTAGGGCGCTTACCTTGCACGCAGCCGATCCAGGACAGATGGTGGTTTGAATCCCAGCATCCCATATGGTCCCCTGTGCCTGCCAGGAGCGATTTCTAAGCACAGAGCCAGAAGGAACCCCTGAGCACTGTCGGGTGTGACCCAAACAAACAAACAAAAAAGAAGAAGAGAACACTCCAGCTCAGGAGTAACTGGTCCAAGACACAGAGCAATGGTAAAGCCTCCAATATGACCCAACTTCTCAGGGGGCCACAGGACCCCATCGGGCTCCAGTTCTTTCCTGTGCCAGTTCGATGAGGAGCATCATGTGGGAGGAGGAGGAAGGCTTGGAGAGTTCAAATAGTCAATACAGGCTACACAGCACAGATGCACAGACCCCCGAGTTCTTCCCCTATACAGATCAGCCACTCAGCACAGACTGGAGGTCCTGCTGGAGGGATGTAGGGGACAGCAGGACCAGCCGAGGTCAGACAGCAGGGTGTGCACGTCCATCTGGGGTACAGGCCAGCATGCCTGTGTCCCCTAGGTTCTGGTCTGTATATTGAGGTTTGTGAAGCCGAGACACACACATCCCCAGCCAGTTCAGGGAGCACCTGCCCCCAGCTGGACTCCTCCAGGGCTTTTCTGAAATGTTCTTGCCAAAGCAAACAGTCACTCAGTCCTCTACACTGGATGGCTGTCAGCACTGCTTCAAGTACTGAGCCTGGATCCACTCAGGCCTGAACTCCACTTCTGGATTCATTGTCCCATGTACCTCAAGTTTCTGATTGTTTGTTTGGTTTTTGGCCTCTGCTCCTCAGAGATACATTCCTGTCTTTGGCAACCCAAAAAGAGCTGGGCTGTCAGAATTAGGAGCGGCTGGGGCCAAAGGGCAGGCTGGTGGGCATGAAGGATAATTGAGTGGAACATAGCCCAGACAGAGGTGACAGTGGCCTGGGATGTAGGAGAGGCATTTGGTGAGGATGTGATTATATCTGGTGAACCCCCAGCCTCTGAGAGACCATTGGAATGTCGGCATCCACTTTGACTCATGGTTCTTTTTTTTTTTTTTTTTTTCTTTTGGGCTACACCCAGCAGTGGTGTAACCACTGCTAGTGGTTTGGGGAACCATATGGGTTATTTGGGATCAAACTTGGTTGTTCACAGGCAAGGCAGCACCCTACCCACTGTGCTATCTCTCTGGCCCTCATGGTTTTTTTCTTGGAAAAGAATTTCCACGTTCAAAGAAAAAAAATTCCTTCCCATATTTTCCAAAAAGACTCTATTTGGTTCTTGGGCCACACTGAGTAGTACTCAGGAGTGAAAACTCTGCAGGGGCTCAGAGAAGTAGATGTGGTGCTGGGGATTCAAACCAGGGTAGACGTGTCCAAATGAGTGTCCAAATATGAGTTTAATCTACTGTGCTATCACTCTAGCTCCCCTCAACTGACTTTACTTTTTTTTTTTCCCACTCCCCCAACTGACTTTACTTTTAGAGCAATTTTATTTATTTACTTAATTTTGTTTTATTTTGTTTTGTTTTTGTTTTGGGGCCACACCTGGTGATGCTCAGGAGTTATTCCTGGCTATGTGCTCAGAAATTGCTCCTAGCTTGGGGGACCATATGGGACATTGGGGGATTGAACCGAGGTCAGTTCTATGTCATCCCTGGGCAAGGCAAACACCCTACCGCTGCACCATTGATCCGGCCCATTAGAGCAATTTTAGATTCACAAACAAACTGACCAGAAAGCCTAATTCTCATGCCCACCTTATGGCCTTCTTCCAGGCACAAGACATGGGAAGGCTGCTGGTCACCCCTTCCCCTCACCCCAATCCAGGTCCTTCTGGGTCTCTGGGAGCTTTGTCAGTGAGACTAACCTTCCAGGAGCCTCTGATGACCCCCCTCTCCCTGTCCCAGGGTCTCTGCTTATCCATGCCGGAGGGCTCTGCTCTCAGGATCCTCAGGGGCCCATTTCTAAGATGAGAACACAAGTTGTTGTCAGCAACAGGACTGACACATGGCAAAGCCCAGATTGTCCCATGAGGCCTGGACACACAGGCCTGTGTGTCCTGATGCCAGGCTGGGCCAGGAGAAGCCTCTTTCCTCGAGTACTTCCTTGGAAGCAGACAGCCCTGCTGACTGTGAAGCCAGTGGACCCACATTCAGAGAGTCTGCTTTGTTTTATTGTGGTTTGGGGCCACACCCAGCAGTGCTTGGCTCTACACTCAGAAATCACTCCTGGCGATATTCAGGGGATCATATAGGATGCTGGGGAACAAGCCTGGGTCAACCATGTGTCAGGCAAGCACTCACGCTGTTATGCTATAGCTGGGGCCCTCCCAGGGCAGTCTAGTTCCCCTGGGCTCTCCCTTCATTCCTTTCGGTGAACGGCTGGGCAAAACTTCACACGTTTATATCAAGTTTCTGAACACCCACGTGGAAAAATTGCCCCAGGACCGGCCAAACCTTTTTGGCCTGACTCATAGCAATGGGACCAGCCATGTTTTAGTTTTCCTTCTTAATTCTTCTTCTCTTCCCACTGCTGTCAGGATGGTAGTGAGGACCCGAGTTCACACAGCATGGGTGAAGGTGCTTCTGGCACCCCAGGGGCTGAGGAGAAGGACAGGGGCCCCAAAGAGCTATTGGGATGGATGGGGATTAAACCCAGGGCCTCACTGACATCAGGCTTGCAAGACAGTTCTAGGTGGACAGGCCCCATGTCTCAGTGTCATGGCGGCTCCTATAGTGTGTGTGGACGTAGAGGAGGATTCTAGGACATGTTCAAAGCCCAGACAAACATGGCAGTCTTCATGGGCACCACATGGTGTGATGAAAGCACTGAGTATGCTCGGGGCATATGAGCGTGACCGCAGGGAGCCAGGGGCACTGCCACCCCCATCATAGGCACCACCTTCTGCACCCCAGGGGTGGATCGCACGGAATCATTGATTTTGTAGGTCAGAAGCCCCACATTGGGGCATCTCCATCCGGTGCCAGATGCTGGCCAGACTCATGGGTCCGACTATGTGGGGTGTGCTCCCCCCCCCACTGTGGCCTGTCTCTATTAACAGCCTAATTTCTGTGAATTGGGGTGGAGTGGGGAGAGGAAGTGACTTATTCCAGATTCACCTCAGTCGCCCAGAGGGGGTGGCAGCCAACCACCCTCTGAGTCTGATGGCTCAGCTCTCCGCCCTCGCAGTCTGGGGTCTCCCCACAATTCATGATTTTTTTATTTGCCACACCCACTGGTGCTCATGACTGACTCCTGACTCTGTGCTCAGGAACCACTCCTGGCAGTGCTCAGGGGCAAGACAAGTGATTACTCGGGGGCCCCTCTAACCACAATTCTGAAGGCTCAAGCTGGCCAATGAAAACTGAAACTGCCTGTGGACCTGGCAAGGGGGCCTGGGGTGCTGGGTGGAGGAATGAGGTATGACTGGAACCAGAGCTCCCCAAGGACCAGAGGCAGACCTGGGCCCAGTATACGAAAGAAGTTTGCCCTCTCTGAGGGCTCCCAGGAATTCCTGAGGGTCCTGCCAGTGTCTCTGGATCTATTGCAAGGATTCTGGGGCCAGATCTGCTATTCCAGGGGTGGCAGTGGGGCTGGGGTGCTAGGACCCGGCAGGGGCAGCATTTCCAGGTAGTCAGGGTGATGGGGGATAGCAGAGGCCAACGACAAAGCTGAGCCTGGTCCCCACTGCAGCCGGCAGCAGCCGTGTTCAGGGAAGTGGCTTCGCCGAGTTCCAGGAAGCGAGAACGCGGCAAAACCTCTTTCTTGTGGTCTGACTGCGTCACGGGGTGGGGGGTACCAACGTCAGGCCGGGCCACAGGTTTGTGCTGCTGATACCCCAAGGCTGTCCTTTGCCCCCTGAAGAAGGGAGCTGGGGTGGGTGAAGCGGGAAGGTGGCCCCAGCCCCCCCCACCTGCCTGGCATCCTCAGGCTGGGGCTGGTGCAGGCTCATCTCTCACTGATGGTTTGAACCCCAATTCCCTTCTGAGGCCTCCACAGCAGCATCCAGGAAGTGGGGCAACCAGAGCTCAGGAGGAGGCTCCTGCACTCCCCCAGGTGGCTGAATTTACCTACTCCCCAGGGGTACAGGACAGTGATGCTGGGTGTGGATAAGCCCTGAGTCTGCGGTCCATATTTGGAGTGCATGGCATGGCACATTTTCCTACCCCCAAACTCCTGGCATCATGAGAATAATATGGGGGGCCCTTAGCAGCACACTTCCCTCCTTCTAGCTAATAACTATCCCATTGAGATGCCAACCCAGCCAGGCCTTGCACTGTGCAGAGAGGGAGTGGGGAGGCCTGGCCTGTTCCAGGCCCATCTTAAGGCCTACCATCCCATTGCTGGGCCAGGAGGAGACCAACTAGTCTAGAGTTTCTGAGGCAGCTTGGAGGGGCCGCTTTCTGCACTGACCTGGGTGTCCCATAGTACTTGCCAGGCCCTGCCCAGGGGCTCACCCACATGTCTGCCCTCTGTCTTTAATCTTTCCACTTTGAAGATCCGTGGTCAAAGGTGGTTTGATTGAAGAAGCTCCACAAGGAAAACATTGCCAGGTAGCTGGTCCAGGCTGATCTCTCTGTAGCCTTTTCAGAAAGGGGGTGTAGGAGCCCCTTTTCTTTCTTATTTGGTTTTTGAGCCACACCTAGCGGTGCTCAGGGATTACTCCTGGCTTTGCACTCAGAAATCGCTCCTGGCAGGCTTAGGATCATATGGGATACCAGGGATCAAAGCCAGGGTTTCGTGCAAGACAAACATCCTATCACTGTGCTATTGCTCTGGCCTCTGATCCTTTTTTTCTGCATAAACTACAGCAGCCCAGTGCCACCCCCTACACCATCCCACCCAGCCATTAACAACCCAGCTCTGAGACTTAGGTTTTTATTAAGCTGCCGAGCCGCCAACACCAAATCTGTTTCAGATCTACCAATCCTGAACACCTCAGTATTTTATAGTAGTATAAGCACAGTCATATCCCAGGAAATGTGAGGGGAATATTCCATAGAAATCTCCTAAACTCAGGGAATCTAAACAGTCATACTGGAGGTTTATCTAGCACCAATCACAGCTCCATCAATCCTCAGACTGACTTTAGTCACACCAGGAAGAGTGAGGACAATCATTCCAAACGGACTCATGTTCACCTAACTTTTTGTTTTGTTTTGTTTTTGGGCCACACCCGGTGGCACTCAGGGGTTATTCATGGCTCTGAGCTCAGAAATCTCTCCTGGCAGGGTCAGGAGACCATATGGGATGCCGGGCATTGAACCCAGGTCCGTCCTGGGTCAGCCATGTGCAAGGCAAATGCCCTGCCTCTGTGCTATTGCTCCAGCCTCAATGTTGGCCTAACTTTTGATGATTCCATTTGGCTTTGCATTGTACCAAAGAATATGAAGGAAATTTGTGCCTACAAGGGGTAGGCAGGCTGGGGTGATCACGAGAAATTTGAGACATTGATGGAGGGAAGGTCCCACTGATGGTGAAATTGGTGTTGGGAAGAACATTTAATGCCTGAAATGGCTATGTTATGAACAACTTGGTATATCACATTGTTATAATAAAAACTAGGGGGGAAAAAAGAGCCTATTAGAGAGGCAGGCTGGTGGGATGAAATGTGGGGTGCAGAGAAGCACTGATGGAGGGAAGCAGACACTGGTGAAGAGATGGAATATTGAATTGGAATATTGCTGTTGGAATATTGTATGCAAGAAACACAATCTTGTATAATACAGGAGTCTGGAGAGCCTGTAATGCAGGGTGAACATTTATCAAATAAAATAAAAAATAAAGGGGGAAGGGTGGACTGGAGGCATCTGTCATGTGTGAGAAATCGAGAGATGGGGGTGGCTAAGAACCCGCTAAAAACTGAGGATCGCAGGAAGAAATGGGCTGCAAGAGCAGGAAGGAGGCTGGGAAAGGGAAATCCATGAATAGAGGGGCTTCCTGGGGGATCAGGGTCTAGCTGTCCAGCTGTCCAGTGCACAGAAGTGAGAGACACAATGCTGGGGTACAATTGACAATGAGGGGGATGAGGGAGGGACAGGGAGAAACCTGTGGGAACCAGGCCACCAGCCTCTACTCTAAGGACAGCTCAGTCTGTGGGCTGCCTGCTCCTGGGGACAATATTCGGGGGCATCTAGGACAGCTCCTCACTTCCTGGCCATCCCACATGCTTCCCAGGATGGCAGCCAGGAATCCGATCAGGGTGAGTGGACTTGCCAAAGGGGATATGGTCAGGACCCCACTTTAGCATGTGAAACCCAGGGACTGCAGATCCTATAGCGGGGAGGGCATTTGCTTTTCACAAGGCCAACTCAGATTCGATCCCCGGCATCCCATATGGTCCCCCAAGCACAGACAGGAGTGATGGTGGAGTGCTAGAGAGCTGAGCCAGGGGTTGGCCCTGAAGATATGTGACTCCTCCACCCTCCAAATAAACACAACAAATCCCCTGCCTTGTGGCTTTTGTTCCTTTGGACAGTTGCCTCTTCAGGAGGGATATAATCACCAGATAAGACTGAGCTGGGCCCGCTAGGACAGCGAGGCTTCCCCAGTGTGTTCCTGCTTCTCTCAATCAGGGGGTGGGAACAAGATCATGGACTTTGGGCATGGACCAGGCACTCCCCCTAGCTTGTCAGGGTGGGACAGAGACCCCTGGGGATCTCCCTACAGGCAGGCATGAGCCCCTTTCTTTTTTTTTTTTTTGGGTCACACCCGGCAGTGCTCAGGGGTTATTCCTGGCTCCAGGCTCAGAAATTGCTCCTGGCAGGCACGGGGGACCATATGGGACGCCGGGATTCGAACCGATGACCGATGACCTCCTGCATGAAAGGCAAACGCTTTACCTCCATGCTATCTCTCCGGCCCCATGAGCCCCTTTCTTTATTTCCACATGGCCCAGAGGGCAGAAGCTAATTAGGACATGGTGCCAGGCTGACAGGCATGGGGACTGTCACCCAGATCTTGGAACTACCCTTTCCTGGCTTCACTGAGGGGTCCCTGAGGGAAAGGGAGATTGGGGGAACCCTTGAGGCAGGAAGAGGTAGAGAAGAAAGTGAAAGGGGCTGGAGGCCAAAAATAGCTGTGGTGAAGATGCCAGAAAGAGAAACCAGGAGGCCCCTGGGCAGGGTGGGCGAAGGCAGTGATGGGAGCAGAGGGACCCTCAGAGGGACCCTGGAAATTATGGGCCCCTTCTAGGAAGAGGACCGGGAAACATGCCAGAAGCTTCATTCCAGGCCCCACAGGAGCTCTGGTGGTAGCACAGACGCAGGTGTCAGCCCCATGGTCTGTGACCGGTGTGGCCTGTCACCAAAATCCTCAGAACCTCCTTCAGTAATTTCTCTGGTTTCTGGGGAGTATGTTGAAGAGGCTCTGATTGAGGGCACCCAAAACGGGGTGCTGTCCAAAAAGAGCCTAGCATCTCCCCCTCCACATGCACAATGATACACAGACAAGGTCACACACAGGTTCATCATGTAGACATGCGTGCATACATACCCACAGGCATGTACAGGCAGATATGTGCATAAATGCACCGACGTGCACACCAATACATGCATTGGCACAGAATGTATGCATATAGAAACAGAAACATGCATGC